>NC_081412.1:523821840-523971840 GCF_030272615.1 Cryptomeria japonica | reverse complement strand
TTACCTAGTAGGATGCTCCTCACAAGGACGATTGTATGTTGTCTAGACTGGCTCGACCTGGGAAAGCCTCAGGATCTGCGATAAAAGTCAAAGAAACAATAATAATATCCTCTAGTTCATATAAGAAATGATTTATAGTGAGTGTCCTTGAGATAAAAGAGCATTTACATTAATGTAGTTGTTTGTGTCGAGGGTAAATCGATGATAGATTCCTCCTGGGAGGATAATCATATCCCCCTTCTTAACCTGTCTTTGTATCCATCGATCCTCTTTATCCCTTACATCAAAGGAGCCTATAACAAAAGAAACATAAAACTCAAGCGTCAGTATATGTCATTGACGACTCCTATTTTATGAATTCTTTCAAATTTGTCTTCGCTAGAGTGAGCTTGCTAATAGGCTATTGCTATATACTAAGAATTAAATTGCTGAAATTCCATGACTTCGACCATAAAGACACATAGACTGGGTTCAAGTAATGTATACGAGAATTAAAGGATAATGGAAACTTTTCCATTGTCTGTAATAGATAGCAAGAAGGAAAGATTGTTATCTATGTAACATCTATTTGAAAATTTTGGATTCATAACTTTACGTATAAACATATACAACCATGGTATATTGCAAAATGACATAAAAATTCCATTTCATGTAATCAATAATTTTGTACAAAGGGGAGGATGCTAATCATATCACCCTAAATATTCATAAACAGGTATTGAAGGAATGCTGACAATAAATATGATAAAATAATGCTTGGTTTAGAGGATATAGCTAATTCACCCCTCAATTTAAAAGAAATATTAGGTAAAATTTAGTACTTCTTTTAAGTTGATCACATTATGATGTAGCACATTAATCAATACTACTACACTGCCACTGGAAAAAGGCAGCAATCTGTCAAAAAGAAATAGTGATAAATGATAGGATTATAAATTATGCTGAAATGGTTTTGTAATATTTAGCTCTTTTAATATAAATCCAACTTTTATTTAGCAAAAAAATATATTAATGAGTAAAATGGTTAAAAAAATAGAGTTTTTCTGTATATTAAACATGGAAGTTTCAATGATGGTGTTTTGAGATGGATAATTGGAATCCCACTATTTTCCCTAGATTGTTTTAACCAAAATTTTGGACATGATTCCATTTAGTTTGCACTCCATGGTTCACAGGTTATTAGGATTAATGGTTATGTTTCCATGGTGTTTGGATCCAAGCAAAACAAGTTCAATGAATCAATAAATGTAGTTTACTCGATACAAAATGTTTGTATATAGATATGGTATACGACATACATGGTGCATGGTAGATCACAAGTTCTTTGATGATTGATTGACAAGAAATGGCAGATCTACTAATAAGTTTCTTCTTGTTCTTAATGGTCCACAAGTTTACTATTTGCAGATTACGTTTCATAGTAACAGGTCGATGGATCACATAGATCATTAATTATAGATTATTTCAAGTTGTTCATGGTTTATTGTCACCTAGTTTCTTACCTAAATTTGCATTGTTTTCTACTTTATTTCCTAGCATTCATCTGCACTTGAGTCATTCCTGTGTTGCTTTAGATATGTTGTTCATGATTTATCCTCAGCTTCTGTGGTTAGTTCCGATTTTGCATTTGACTCAACATAATTCCTAGTTGTGTATTGTACTTCACACATCACACAAAAAGGGTTATTTTAGGAATTAGGATACGATATAGTATTTTATAGTCCTAATATCTAGGTCATTAAACTTTCACATATTGATGTATCACAGTTAGTTATTTTATAATTTGATGTGTGCTTAATGTACCTAGTTTATGGAGTGATTACATGTTTGTTTGATTGGAGAAAATTAACCAATCCAATTTGTAGGCTAGGGAAGTTATATTGTTGGTAATAGGGTTTGGTACATACATTGAATTAGAAACATCTTTTATTGATTAATATAGATTCTAAAGATATTCTTTTATGAATTCTGGTGTCTTATTTAAAAAATCATACCAAGACATATGTATTGGAGCCAGTGTTCCACAAGGACATTTCCTCCCCCAAAACTGTTTGTTTTTTAAATGGGGACACCTTCAGAATGCAGGGAATTGGATGGGACGTCCCCCTGCCGCCCCAGTGCAATCCAATGCCATCATCTTTGACACGTCTCTAGGACATCCTTGAGATGTTTGAGGGACTCCCAAGAGCCTCCTAACCATCTTAGGGACATTCAAGCATCTCCCATGGCCAAACAACCCATAAGTGATTTTAAAAAAATCAAAACTTTTTTTCAAACTCCATGCCCAAGGTCAAACCCTCACAGCCTATGGGCACCACCCAAACCCCACCAACTTTATAAAACTGCCTCCTATTTTTGTTTCAACTCACAAAAATAAAGAGCAAGAAGCTGACAACTGTGAATGTGAAAGTGAGAGTGCAGAGCAAGAGGGTTGAGGAGAAGTAAGAAGAGAAGTGATGCCAAGTTGCCAATTTGTAATGGTCTACCCCTATTTTGAAACTAATTTCTTTTGCACCTTTTCAACTATGCTTCTTGACAAACAACTTACTTGAATGCTCTACTACTAATTTTCAGTTTGTCTTTCTTGATTTTGTGAATGCCAATGTTTGTTTGTTGATACTTTTGAGATGGAATTTTGGAAAACAACATGCATGCATTGAAAGGGTTTCAATTTGGAATTGATATTGATAGTGCAGATATCACTTTATAATAATCAAGATTTGCATTCACTGAAATGATTTTAATCAACTAAAGAGAAATATTCATGACTTACAAGTAATAAAAAAACTTACAAGGATGAGGCATATTCATGACTTACAAGTAATAAAAAAAATTACAAGGATGAGGCATATTCATAACTTTTGTAGTCCTACCTTGGATACCAACACTAGAAGCAACTCATATTGTTTGTGTATAGACAAGAAAATATGGGAGTTCATTATACCTAGCAACTTGTGGTGTTGTTGTTCGTGTTGGCTCTGTTGGACCCTGCAATTAAGATTCAATATACATTATTCAATAAGATTAACTGTGCAACATAATGAAATATTGAAAAGTGTGTTATCTTGTTGAGCTTTGCTTAGTTTCAAGAATAGTTTAATATTCTCTACTTAACAGGGCCAACCACGTGAAGGTGGAATCTCATTTGGCCCCTCCCCCCCTAACATCACTCTAAATTCCTTGTTAACATCTTATAACATTCATTCTTTCTTTCTTTCTACCATTAATAAAATATAGCATTCATTCATTAGTATCACATAAAGTTCATTAACACATAACATTGATTAACATTAATTAACATGCAACATTCATCAATATTAATTAACACATATCATCAACCTTTAATTAGCACATAATTACATTCACTAACACATAAAAATTAGTCATTATCAAATAAGTTAGATTACAATCATTTCTTTTTTTATTTTTTCTTTGAAGCTATGAAACGACTAAGTGGAACATCGGTTTCTTCATCATTTCCCCCCTCTACAGATGTTCTGCCAACTGCTCATGATCTCGATGTATGCTTAGTCCTATGCTGAGGACGAGGACACTGAAGTCAAGGGGGGTCCTCTGCAATAACAAAGAAATAGGTTAAATTCAAAAAAATAAAATATTGTTACAAGTATTTCATTAATTTAGAGAACATAATTGTTGCACTCTTTACCTGATGGGGCCACATCATTTTGTGTAGCCTCAACCTCAACATGTTGAACACCCTCTAGATCATCTAGAGTTGAAATACTAAAGGTTACATTAATGTTGAACACCAATTGCAATTATATTTGTTTAAAGGAATAACAGTGGTCCTCTTTACCTGAGTGGGGAACATCACGTTCTTGATGTTGTGTACCCAAATCATGCTCCACTTGGTCACCACCGACTACATGCTCTAAAATATTAACAAAAAAGGTTACATTAATTAGTACTCTAATTACAAATTAAGATGTTTAATTGTATTAATAGCTAAATAAATAAATTTGAATAGCAAATGAATACCTCCACTACTGGGATGCACATCTGGACCTTCATGTGTAGGTGGTGTTTCACGATTAGTAGGCTGCATTCCAATGTCATGCACATTGTTATCATTGCTTGCTTATTTAAAACAAATATAGTCACTTTATGTTGGAACTCAACATCAATTAGATTATTGGTAAAGTATTCAATTTGAAAAAAATTCCATTTAGCATATTTACATGTGTGACGGATGCACTTGAATGTTGTGTATGCCCACTCAATTCTCATAGCCGATCAGCGACTGCTAAATAGCCTTACTGGTAGGAAATTCTCTTGTCATCTTCTATGGGTGCTCTATTGAATTTAGAGCCCTGCATTTTTTCTTGGTACTGTGAATTTTGCTTGCATTGTTTGATTAAAAAAACAAACGTTTGCAATTTATTAATATTTTGATGCAATATTTCATTTACATGAGATACTTACAATTCATGCAGCAAGTTTCATGTAACCACCAGAACTGAGTTTGTATTGCCTGTGCTTTTCTTATCTTTCCTTGGTTGCCTTTGATGTGTCAGTCTATAAAAAGTTTGAAATATGTTAGATTATATAAATATAAAGGGTAATTAATTAGTACATAATTATATTCTTAATAGTATCTTGTACCTTCTTCTACCGTGTAGTGGTGTATTTCCTTTTCTCCTTTCAATTCTCTCCTTGGTATCCAAAATCAGGTCCTTCCACTCCCTCTCTGGAATCATGGGGGGACGCTCGTAATTTAGGTTCCTCTCTAAATGGGTCTTGTATTGGTCCCTTATACTTTAGATATGTGCTAGCTTTTTCAAGGAGCTTGGTTTTGTCAAAGGTGTCATTTCCAAACCAATCAACCATTTGGTTTGTCAATTCATCTTTTAACCTTTTTTCTTGGTCATTCCACCTTTTAAAGCAGAAACAAACTTGTTAGATTCAAAAATGAACTTAAGCTACATTTATTACACTTCAAGAAATGGATCAAAGGAAAACTATTCTAGAAATGATGTGAAATCAAAATAGTGGATTGGGGTTAGTTCACATATGATTTACCACCTTTTACGTATGGTGGGCCCAAATATCTACAATGCAATGTCACTAAGATGTTTACAGAAAATATCATTGCCTACAAAAAATTCATGGGATCATTAGTCCAAAATGAGTGATCATACAGTAAATTACAATTAGAGTATATATAATAATAATTTTAAAGTACCTAGAACCTTTTGTATCTTTAAGGGAATCATTTCTTCGTCGCTCACCACCAATGTGGCCTGCAATGTTCTCATACTAGCGATACAAGAAGATCCAGGAAATGATGGCACGTTATCAGGAGTAGTCACCTCTGGCACATCCTCATGTGCATATCCTCCTACAAAAAATGAATTCACTATGAAATGGTATTAGAATTCAAGAAAGAACGCTAGAAGGGAAATAAACACATGACTAAGATTGAGAAAAAGAGGGATCTACCAACAGTGGGTGGGCCAATATGACATGCAGTAGAGGATGTATGCATGCTATGTGTTGCCGACATTGCAGTCGGCAATACAGGTGAGGGTAACCTCTGATGAGGCGGCGGCGACATTTGCACAGGAACATTGAAACACCTAAAGAATAATACTTCAAATATATCAAATATTAAATATATGAAAAGTGCAAGAATTGTAAACAAGGATGAACCTTTATTTTGAAAATTGACAGTATCAAGTATGATGTGTTTTGGGTACTCAGAGTGATAAGCCAAGCAAGCGATAATACATGAAAATCATCATCACCTAAAGATCCTACAACACCTTGATTGTGGGAATGACTTTCATGAGGGCGGATAAATTGTTGTAAAAACAATACGTACATATTTTAGTTAATGACATAAAAGAGAGTAAAATATAAACCATTATTGAACTTTTGTTATAATTAAAGCTTTCATTACTGCTTACTTGCAATTTTTTTGCTGTCCGAAGCAATAATTCTACCCTCTCTCATATCTCATCAGTAATAGGATGCACGGCTGCCAAAACAACAATCTCTTTTCTAATTTTTCTAAGAGGCATTTTAAAGAATTTCATAAGGAGTGTGGAATCTTTAGGGTCATCATCGCTTAACCCTAATGATTCCACATCCCTAGAAAGGTGCTCAAGTACTGTAACTTCCTTTCCCTTTCCCTGAACATCTATCTGTGTTAAGAATATCATTAACAATTACAAAATTAGTATAAATCACTAAAAAAAGAACATAATAATGTAACAGTTTGCTTCTATCTAATTTGTACAATTACAATGAGGTTTACCTGCTCGGTAGAAGTGTCGCAAGCTACATCCCTATATGCAATATGTGATGGATCCATGTCGCCCTGTGATAAAGAAAAAATATAAAAAATGTTAGTGAAATTAAACCAATAGACTTAGCAAAAAAACTTCATAATAAAATGGTATATTGGATTCATTAATTGGAGGTTGGTTAATTTAAATGGTATATAGTACGTACCACTCCCATGATATTAAATTTGTTTGTATCTATACGATTCAAACTATAATCGATTAGAAGCTCTTTGCCTGCACTTATTGATTTTATCGCACATACAAATACACGATTTCCCTCGCGCGCCTCAAATATGCAATTAGGTTGTTTATTAGTTGACCCAAGCTGCGTACTATTTATAAAACCTACAATATTCCCTATTGCTTTTGGCCGACCATCAATGTATACAACCACTCTTTTACTTTGATCATTATCTTTCTGTTGTATATAATTTGCTAACAGTGCATACCTACGCATACTTTATTTATATTTAACAATATACATCCATTTATTGTAATTGTAACAAGGTCCAATAAACTCCATAAATTTAGAAACTCTATTGTAACAGACCTTTATGTTGTCCATGGAAAATAAGCCTAAACCATGTAACGATGAAGGTGCTATATGATATATCCTATCGTTAACACAAAAATCAGTGTTTATTGGAGGAAGTTCCTTGGGCACCCATTGTTTCTGTAGATGTTTGTACCTCAGTGGCACCTCAATGACGCCTTTGGTCTCATCATCATAAGAACATGACCCCCCTTGAGCAAGGAAAAATTTCATACGTTTATTGAATTTTCTTCTAATCTTTTGACCTCTTGTTGATCTCCCTATTGTAGACCTACTACATTTGTCACTTTCATTTTCTATTCCTGCATTTTCCTCTCTCAATGAAGACAGATCTGACAAATACCTATTTGGGGGTACCTTTACTCCATGAAATGAGAGAGTTAATTGGTAATGAGAGAGAAATTTTGCAAATGAGGGTAATGTTGATGAAGAAGTCAACCCTAAAGTTGATTTTGGGATTAAAATTGGAATAAGTCCAACTAGGGCCTCTAGTTTTGATAACTATATTAGATTTGCTGCTAATGTCGAGGTTTGAAAAACTGAGGAAGATTGTTTTCCAAGTAATTTTTAAAAAATAAACTGTTTCTATAAGGTGTATTCACTAGTTATACCTGTCCATCCATGAGACTGTGTAGGATCCTTGTCAAAGGGGTTCAGGGTCCTATATAATGTAATTCAATTATCTTATGTTAGCAAAAAATTACATAGTACACAACATGAACAACATGAACTTTGTAGACAAAAAGAGTATTAAATAATAAAAAGATGTTGTCATCAAAATCATTGTAAATTTTTTAATTCCTTAACTTTACTTTATGTAGACTATGCAAGATCCTCAACTAAATGGTTGACGATGTCTGTAGTCAACGACATGTTCCCACCAAGGGTGACAACATCACACAGGGACTATACCTTAAATCAACACCATCAATTGAGCATCATAAGCATTACTACATTTGTAAGTTGATAAACAATAAATACATACATATCATAAGCATCATAAACATCACATGATGTATCATCATATATGTAATTGAGCATCACAATTAGCATCACAAATGTGTCATCATAAACATCTAATCCATCACATATGTATCATAAATCACCATCCATCACATAGGTAATAAACAATCCACATTCTATAAATAAACACAAAGTTCAAAAAATGTCACATTCATCATCATAAACATGTGATCCATCACATATGTATTTTAAATCAACATCCATCACATAGATAATAAACAATCCAATTTCCCATCACATAGCTAATAAACAATCTAATTGCCATAAATAAACACAATTTAAAAAATGTCACATAAATAGTCACTCTCCCTATCTCCATCTCCATATGCATCATGAATGAATTATGTAATGGCATTAGAATTCAAAACATAATGAATTAATTATGTAAAAAAAATTCTATCAAGAAGTCAATATTAAATAGATATATTGAATTAATAATGAAACTATCGATTGTGATCATCATCCACTTCATCTTCTACTTCTTCAATATCCTCTTCTTTCATCACATTATACTTTATCGGCCTTCCTCTTGGATCATGTCTTGCAATAAATGACCAACCCGATTTATGTGGAACCTCTGAGTAAAATACTTTCTCACATTGGCTTGGAAGAACATAGGGTTCATCCCCGACTGGTTCAAATGACCTTGTATTTAGCATTATAAAACCATTATCATGTTCAATAACAGTTCTATCAGGATCATTTTTATTCAATCGTAGCCTGTACCATTTGATGACGAACAAAACTAATTTGAAGGAATTAAAGTCACACTCAAGTATATCATCCAAAATGCCATAGTATTGATTTTGAGACTATTGAGGATGTATGTCATTTCTTGATGAAATATTTGTCACCTCAAAGACTACAGTGATGCCAGAATCACAAGTTTTCTTCATGTCATCCAACTTTTTTATGTGAAATTTATGACCATTACAGCACATAGCGTTGTGGTGTTTGACCTGTGATATGTCAAACATGTAAAATTTATTGCATTGTGAGTTGATAAATATATGGGTGATTAATAAATTTATACATACTTGTTTATCTCTTAAACCATATGCTAAATCAATTTCCCTTTGTGTAACATTGGAATCTCCGTTATGACGAGCTTCTTTAACCAATGAAGCCACACCTTCCCATGTTAACATGCATCCAAAATATTGACAACGTCCAATCCATATTGTCATCCAATCAGGATTGTTTGCAATATACAAATGTAGTGCATCCCACTCTCGATCAACTATACAAAAAATAAATAGATGTCTTACAATATATTTATTTTGAAGATTAAGAATTAATTAACTATAATAACATCTTATAATTACCTCTCACTTTCCTCAATCTACCTTTCCCTGTCAAGTACTCCCCTTCAAATTTGTTAATGGTGTTGGGATCCCAAATGCAATCCATGTGGATCTTTGCTGCAAACTTAGGAAGATATTCAGAAATGTACACCATAGTCTGGTATACCATATATCCCTCCACCATAGAACCCTCAGGATATGCTCTTTGTCAAACCAAAGCCTTCAAAAACTTCAAGTGCCTCTCAACCATCCACATTGACCTAGTGTGTATAGGTCCACACAATTCAATCTCCTCAACTTGGTGTATGAGGTAGTGTTCTTGTGCATTGAAAAAAGTTGGAGGTAGACACTTTTGCATTTCACACATTAAATGAGGAATTTTTCTCTTCCAATATTTTATATCGTCTTTATGGATTTCTCAAGTAAAACAAATAGAAAATATAATATCTATACAACGAACTGAGCAAATATCACTACTTACCTCATGTATTTTCCAAGATCATATATGACTTGCTTGACATTATTGTCAAAGTCATTTGGGAGAGATAGAGGTAGAATGTACTATAACATTATAAAATTATCTTTTCATTTTCTTGTAACATAATACAATGAAAAGTACACGTATGCACAGTACTTAAATACATACTAAAAACACAAGAACATGAATTACCTTAATGAAGGTATGCCAATCATGTGTTTTCATCCCTGGCCCAAATTCACTTTTCTTTGATATGAGATTGTTTATGTTCGCAACAATTCCTGTGGGAAATCAAATTTTTTGTATGACTTCTTTTATAGCATTGCTTTGCTGGTCCATTTTTTATTAAGGTAAAATTAGGTTTTGAAGGGGCCCCGAAACCCTTTACAACCAAAGCTTAACAAAAAAAGAAACAAGAGACAAAAAGGAACAGGCCAACGAAAAGCCAACAAAAAACCAAAGAAAACCGACTAAAGCCCCAGAAAGCCAGCAAAACCAACCAGACCCAAGAAGAGAAACTAATTGATATTTTTTCAGGGCATTAGCTAGGGTGTTGCTAATCCCATGTAGATCTTTGATGTTTTCCTTGAGATTGGGGAGATCCTTAGCAGAAGCAGCCACATCTTTCTTGACACTCGCCCTGGTCCTCTTAGTAGCACTGCCAACCGGAGTAGCTTCACCACTGCCAGTCGGGATAGTTTCATCATCCATGTCAAGATCCATTACTAGTTTAGGAGAGCTGGTATGATCAAAGACCTTAGCAATGTCCTCCAAGTTTTTAGTGATAGCTGACAAGATATTTGAGATAAAGCCCAACAAATTTTGCATAGCCTCTCTCCCTTCTTCCAGTGATTTAACCTTCTCCTCCATATCCTGCTTCCATTTTATCTGCTCCCTGTCGTCATTCTCCCTCTTCTCATCCATGTTTTTCCCCTTTTTTCCAGGTTCTTCAAGAGTTCATAGGTCCATCTGTCATAATCCAATCTTGCCTCAGTGAGTTTTTTAAGGTTGTCTAGGACTAACCCTTTATCCAAACTTTCCTTGTCCTTTCTTAAATTGTCCTTAGTCATATCCTTCTCAAGTTCCTTGTTTCTTTCCCTCTCAGAATTTGCATTAGTTTCCTCATTGTCCTTGTTATCCACATCCTCCATAGGATGGTTGTTGTCCTTGCCAAGGAAATCACTATGGATAGGGCTTTCATTGTCAGACTTATCACCACTTTCTTCCTCAACACCCACCTCCACATCTTTCCAGTTGTCTTCACCATCAGAATCATCCGTCTCCATTTCACTACCTTCTTTTTCAATTTCCTATGTTTCCATCCTAGGGGCACTCTTACTTTTTTTGCTAGAAGATGCCTTCTTGTCAGAAATGCCTCCATCCATCTTTCTCTTCCCCAGAGAGGCGAATAACCTCTTGTTTTCCAGCAAGGCAAGGGTTTTACAGTGCTCATAAATAAGCAACAAAAGCCTGCAATGGAGAACCAGACTTGATGGACTCTTACTGTGTTTGTTGAGGGATCTGGAGAGGGACCTGGAAAGGTAGTAGGGCAGGGATACCTTTTTGTCATGTTTGAAATGGTTTAAAAGAACAAAGTGGTAGGTGTGGGCCCTGGAGAATCGGCCCTCGACCGTGATATATTCCATTATAGCATTCAAAACCCAGCCCCAGATTTTCTTGATATTAGCAGCTTCATAGTAACCCCCTGTGGCTTTGCCAATTCTATCCCTCTCTTTTTCCTTCCATAGGAATAGATTAACCACATTGTTGGAGACTTTAAGGTCTCTAAAAAAATTAAGCCCAGTATGGGGCATGCCAATCATAGTAACAATGAGGCCCGCATCCAACTTGAACTTAACCCCATAGATTTTAAAGGAACCATTACACCAATTTGTTGGTCCATTAATAACTAAGGAAGCTCACTTATATTAATCTGGTCTCCATGGCTATTTGATTGAATGACATTTATCATTGCATGATTGGAATCGCGAATGTCACTACATATTTTGACAATTTTTTCTTTGTCACACCTTCCATCAAATATTTTCCATACTGTCTCTATTATATTATTTCCAATATGCATACTATCAAATGAATGAACAATTTGTAACTGCTCGTAGTAGGGCAACCTACTAAATTGTCAGGGATAACTTTTTAGTCCCTTAGGAAGGTGGTCATGTATGCCTTCACAACCTTCATGATCATCAATCACATCATCAGTAAACAAAAAAAAAATAGAAAAGATGTTTTATGACAAACCAATAGATGGAATGGCATTACCTTGATGATTAATTCTATTATATTCCAACTTCCCCAGGTGAGGTGTCGTTCTTTGTGGCTTTGATGTATTCTCTTCTTTCCCATGGAAAAGATGTTTTTTAGTATTTCGATACTAATGATTTTTGTGGATAAAGTGCCTATACTCATCAAACACCTGCTTTCCTAAACTTTTTGAATGACGAGATTTCATCTTTGGACCACAAATAGGACATGTAAATTTTCCCTTTGTTTGAAAACCTACAAGATAATGTATAATTGAATTAAATATGATGATTTTTTGAATTATAATGTTCATGCACAACTTAAACACTATAACATACCACAAAAATGTGTTAGCCTCAGGGCATCGTGTATTGTCCATAGAAGCATCACATGGAATTGAAATTGTCTTTGTCCTATTGGTCTAGAGATGTCATACATAGTGACACCATTCCATAACTCCAACAACTCATCGATAAGAGGCTCGATATATACATTCATATCTTTAACTTGGTACTTACCTAATCGAATGAACAAAAACATTACATAATTATTATGACCATTTTACTGCAATATTTATAATTAAATTTAGATGACTATATTTAAATGATAAAATACTTGGAACAATCATTGCCAACATTATGTGCTCCCTCTCTATTGGTATCCATTGAGGAATGTTATTGTTGATAACAAAAATAGGCCACATTGAGTAAACAGATCTCATGTCTCCAAATGGATTGACACTGTCTGCTACAATGAAATCCTGAGATTACGTGGTTCTTCTTTAAAGTGTTGCCACTTTTCCTCTATGTCCATAAATGTTGAACCATCTGTAGGCATTTGAATAATGTCATCTTGAATTATATTGCGTGCATGGCAATCCATAAATTGTGCCAAGCTAGTGCACTTGAATAATCATTGCATACATGGAATAATGGGAATATAGCGAAGAACCTTGCAAGGAACCCTTTTTGTTATTTGATTTGTTCGATATCTACTGATATGACATTCAGGGCATTTAGTTTGAAATTCATATTATTTGTGATATATAATATGATCATTGGGACATGCATCTATTGCTTGATACTCCATTCCAATATCTTTCATAACGGAAGATAATTCTCGGTATGAGCGAGGTAGAATATTTGATGGTGGTAACAAAAACTCACCTACCAATCTCCAACAAAAAAATATAATTTGTTAATATAAAGAATATTAATGGTACAACATGATTCATAGTTTATTATGACATAGATTACATACCTTAACATACGTGACATTGTTATGTTGGATAAACCATTCATAACCTTCAAGTTCACCAACAACAATACAACAAAGAGAAGAGTTGCTTGCGAGCCTTCCTAAAGGGCCTCAGATGCCTTCTCAAGTAGAGGGACATCATGCACAACATCAAGGTCATCTTCATCATCATGATTATCTGCGCGAGTACTAAATGTGTCATGGATCAATGTATTTGTACCATCATCTTCAATTATGTTTTCTGGCTCATGATCATCATCTTCCATGGGATCATTATCTTCAGCTTTGATATTCACACCTCCATGTTCATCCACTTCAAAAACCATATTCTTAGGGTTGTGTTGATCCATACCATGTGCTCTAGGGTGCTCGACCTATATAAAATTGATAAACATAAATAAACCATGATCATGATCTCATCATCACATGATTTATTATGTATATAAATTGTTAAAACGATATAATGAAAAACTTGCCAATGGATGATAATCATGTCCACCTTCAATGTGACAATGTAGCCTACAATGTTTCTTTATTGTTTTGATTAGAAGCCTTCTAGTCTTTAACCCCTTACAAATTTTGCATGGATAATAACATTTTCCATCACCTTTTCTTTTCAAGTTAGACTGCAATCTAGCAATTGTCTCCATATTTTGTTGTTCGTTGATATTGTCTGACATGGTCTTTCTTCACAGGCAAGAAAATCGGGCTATAGAAGTAGTTATATAGAGGTTGAAATGTTGGTTATGAAATCACGTTTCAGTATAATATACCAAATTAAATTACTTGAAAATAGAAATTATCATCATTGAACCAAAACCATTTAACTCTTCTTTTTCATCTCAAAACATATCTAATGGCTTTGTGGTATGCAATCCTTGTATAAGATATTAAGTTTACTAATGTCTAATTGGGGTAATCCATGAGTGTCTAATGTGAATTTAGTATCCTAAACATTGGAGAGACCTTATCTAACTTGCCTAATCAATGTTGTTGTTGTCCTAATATGAAATATTGAGTTCTACCCTTTGCCTCTGCATCAAACTTCTCACATCACGTTTCTTCAACAAAACACACTAATATGAATTGAGCCAACATCATGAGGATAGGGTCAAGTATCATGGAAACTAATCATAATACATGAAGACAGGGTTCACACATAAGTGTTGGCTCTCAACAATGCCACACTTCCAAAATTGTCAGTCTCAAGACTTGTTCTATTGGGTGAGCACTCATTGATGGCCACAAGGCCAAATCAATGTATGTAGGATTCAAACTCCTAACTCTAGGCTAGGAGGACCCTATAGAAGGTCTATGGACAGTCACTTGGTATTACAATAGAAAGAGCCTTCCTCTAGAACTTTGTTTGCAACACACACATCAATATTGGTAATAATTGTTATGATGGATGGTCTATTAGGACGGTAAATAAAATGCCTATTCTTTTTCCACCCTTTGAAACTACAATAAGATATTTGACTTGGCAGGGTCCCCACACATCACTTCAACAACAAACATTAGGCAATTCAACCTTTTTCCTTCTCAATGCATTTCTTTTTGTCTTTCACTGGTTTTCTCAGTCTGATACATAGGGATATCAGACCTTTCATGGCATCATCACACGCACCTTCCAATATGTAGTCCTTTCATATTTTAGGTGCCTACACACTATGTTGTTGTTAAGTATTGATGTATTCTAAAGAAATCTCATGACTCCATTACATGTCCACACTTGGGTTTACAAACACAACTCTGTCAAAACAAAAATAATATTAGTAGTAAAACTATGACTGTGACAATCAGTACCCTTACGACAGTCATAGAAATTTAATCTATTTCATTTGGTTTTGATCAAAAAACCCTTCCAAAGGTTGCATAGGGTCCCCTCACCCATCTCTCTATCATCAACCACTTCAAAATACCAATCGCTTGGTCTTCCCACCAAATTCTTCCCTGATATGATACATAGCATGAAAAAAGGTTTATCATCAAGCATGATATGATACATAACATGAAAAAATGCATATAAAACTGTAATTTCATTAAGCAATACTCTTGGATGGCATGCCAAAGGCCTATTTATTCCCATCAATGTGTGTTACAACCTCAAACTACCATAAACTAACTTTCCAACCATATTTTTAAGAAGTTTCTACAAGAAATGCAAAAGTTGTCATGGCAATATGACAACTTTTTTCCCAATGGATCTCAAACTTTCACAATTAGGTCTCTATTTGGTGTTAGAATGCAATCTATGACTAAGTATTAGAGGATCTTACTAACTTGGGTATCATGCTTTTATGTGTCTCTGACATGACTCCTAGTAACTATATAAGGATCTTACTAGTCCTAGATCTACGCCTTGTCTTTTTGATATGGTTCCTAGTGAGAATATATGAATCTTACTAGTTCTAAATGTCATAACTTTGTATTTTGCATGTTCCATGTGTATTACCAATGTTACTCATATTACTCACTTTGTACTTCCCTTTTATCTCAATATTGTAGATTGACAATATCATAAGTCTTGGGAGCTACCACCTTTCCAAACTTGGAGACATCTTGACTCTTCAATATCTTGGTGAAAGAATATTTGGTTTCTCCATATTTTCCAAAGAGTAAATGAGCACAATTTCATACTCTTTCTAAGAGGGGGATAAATATTGCATCATAAGTTGTATCTCTTTAAAAATATACACTAAGTTTGGACTCAATTTAAGTGGTTGTGCCTTATTTATGCCTAATTGTACTTAGGTTTGACAATGTTTCCATAAATTTGGTTCATTCCCTTATTCATGATGTTCCTCATGGCTCATTTTTATAGGACTAGGGTCTTGGGAACCCTTATTCATGGAAATTGGACCTAAAATTTGAAAGATGAATGGTGGATTTGCAAATAGTAGGAATTTCCTCTCCAAATTTGGACTTTTGCAAAAGTTCAATTTGAAAAGGTGGAAGGACCATCCATATAAGGTCCATCTTGAAAATTAAATGATATAGTCAAGTAATAAAGAAGGAAAACCATTTCCTAAAGTTGTCAAATGATTTTAAATATGCACAACAGTCCACTAAATACAATTCACTAAAAAAGAAAACAAAGTATTCTACAAGATAGTAGGTAAGATGCAAGGAATGAAGTTAAATAGACAAAGAAAAACCATGAGTATTACCAAGTCAAAAGGAGTAGCTATGACCTCTTAGGTGTTTTTTCACTTGCATAAATTAGACTTCTTAAGGATAGAAACACATGTAGATAGTAGTATGAAGTCTTTTTGATGATTTTTGAAGTAGTTGAAGGAATGGCTTATTTTAGTTATATCTAACCCAAGACAATTTCAACTCAAAGTAAGGAATAAAACCATATGTCCTATAAGTTTGGGAGGCTAATTGAGTAGATGGATAAGGTAGAGCATGACTATAGGGTAGTCTTGAGACTCTTTTAACTCAATTAGAACATGTACCAAGTATCTAGGAGCTTACAAAGCCAATTCAACCATATTTCAAGTGAAAATGCAATAAAAGGAGTAAAAGCTTTGAATACACCTCAAAAAACACTCTGGTGGCCAAGTAGGTGGAAATAGTCATTTCCAACATTTTTTTTCTTCATAGATGCAACCCTATATTCTCTTTATTATTTGAGATGAGAAATATATTGTTGGCGGATCCGTTATTACCCAGTCCAGTATCGATTTGATCTTGATACTATCATAAAAGGAGTGACTATCCTAAGTGCTTGATACTGTCACAAAAACTAAGTGTTGCAGTAGTGAATCTTCCTTTTACCTTTGGGTGGTTGGGAGGGTAAAGACCCATGGTCGTATATGTTTAGTGGTTCTTGTAAGAGTATCTGAAAGTATATTGGTTTTTGGATATCTAGTACATTTTGCGAGTTGAGTACCAGGGGGGATTAGAAGACCCAATTGAAGGAGGATTTGTGTGAATAAGGGTTGAGGGTGTTGGTGGTGATTGAATGTTGCAGAGTTGGATTGTGACTTAGACATGTTTATTTGTCCTATTTGAGTGTGATTCAATAGTTGGGTGAGGGTTGGTGAGTATTGGTGGGTTTTTGGGCATTGAATCATTTTGAGTAACTTGTGGCCTTGTGAGGGGTCTTGTGAGTAAGTGAAGGGTTGACACCTAATTGAATAGGTGAGTTGGAAGAAGTATCTCCCTTTTTGGTTGATTTTATTGGATTCTCTACATCAACATGCCTTTTCGCTATCAATCCATTCAAACTTCCACCCAAAGATTCAATCGTGTCAAAGTTCAAAATAAATTTCCTTGTTGTCCTTACTATCTTGCATCAACTTTCATATCACTAGGTAGTATTTTACTTAGAACTATCATCTTTCATGGTAGGATACAATCTCAGTCCCTTGAGTTAGGTTAGCTTACCTTTAGAATTTATCATTTCCTAATCAAGTTGTTCAAGGGGAAAATGTCACTAATCAGGTTGAAATGTCAATTACTCAATCTGCCTAAGGTAAAAGGTTAAAATAAATTGCAAAAGATAGAACAAGGCTACTAGAAAATGAATCATCAGTATTACCTAAATCCACATTATCAACAAAATCTATAAATAATCTTGTATGTAAATAATTTATCATGCCAAAATTGCCAATTCTAACATGAAAAGGAGACCAAGGAAAGCTCTAGACCAACTACTACTATTCATTCACATGTTCCTTATTAACCTCAATCACCACGAAAGATGCACAAATTGATTATAAAAAAGAAGATGTTTTATAAATGTAAATATTAATTCAGGACTAAGAAAAATGAAAGAAATAAAAGAATACCAAGAAATCAAAAAAGACTACCAATACCATTGCAAACTATGAACTTCATTTCCATTAATTCTTCAAAATATACTAGCAAAGCACAAGTATTCAATCTACAACCTATTGCTAAATGTCTTTTGAAAGAAAACACACTAATGAGTGTTACTAAACTTGGACCTTAAATAATTAATTATTAGACCCTCAAAATGAATTTTGAAATTACATTTATAGGGAAACTTTTTCCTCAAAATTAGAGATTAAATTCCACCCAAAACCTTATCAAACTAAGAGGTACAATCAACACACAAGATACTAGCCTATAACTGAATTAAGAACTATAAGTTGACTCATGAAAATGAAATATAAGTCAGAAGGAACTTAGAATATGGAGTCAAAGAAGCATGGATAACAAGAAAAAGAGGATCTATCTAGTCCCCCACCCCCAAGATGACTCCTCCAAAATTTTTAACTTAGGTGCACAAGCAACAAGATGAAGAACAAAGGCCAAAGTAGGTTGTAACTACAATGAACCTATCCATCCAAAGTGATGAGAATCTAGATGTTCCTAAGTGGCTACAATTCAACTTTGAAAGGATAAAGAAGAGAGTATTGAAGAAAGTAAGTTTGCAAAAGATCATCATTGAGGTTGAGGCCACAAGGAAGCCAAAGAAGGCAATGGCTTTGTATGCCACCTAAAACTATGCAAAAGGAGAGATGGTTGCCAATACCCTAAAATAGAGAAGATTTAGTAAAAACTACCAACACCCTAAACTAGGGTAACTCAAGACAGTAAGAAAATGGTTCGGGGGTCATATAGACTATCTTTATATTGTATGTTAATTACAAAGTGACAAGTTGTGTGGTTGGAGATTTTCAATCCACCCCTTCTAGGTTAGGATTGTGCTTAACTGAACACAATTGTATCTCCCTAGGGCTTCTCAGTCGGGTGTGTTAGGCTAGCTGGCAAGAGAAAGAAAGGCTTGCCCGAACAACACTGAATGAAGGTTCCAAATCACTTGAATAATATTCATTCCCATTGTTTTCTTGTGCATTGGTTTGATCTCCATCGATTCAGTAGCCAGAGGCAGACACTGCCCTATATATTAGCTCGTACAATAGTGATCAATCAACACGTATATGGGAGGAAGGGATTGTTGCAACAAAATTGAACACTCACTCCTCAATCAAAGTTCTATGGTTTTATGAGGAGTGGATTCCTACAGGGTATTATGCATTCAGGGAACCACACCTTTGACTAGGAGAAATCCGGCCTAAGATTGGATAATCAATATGAATACGAGATTGACCAATTTGCATTAAAAACTAGGGCAATTAACCACCACATGTCTCATTTCCTAACATATTTTGCATAAAAAAGGAATCTCTCATTTTCCAAGAGTTGCTTCCACAATCGGTCAATATCCCACAAGAATGCAGGCATAGCTAGCATGTATAAAAGAAAGCAAAAGTTGTAGAATCTCTTGAATGGTATATTTTTTGTAACATGAAATTAAGGTGAAGAATCTACCTCCTGCACGGGATTGCAAGCATTGCACAAATGCCTTTGATGCGGGTTTGGTCTTGTTGGGGGTTGAAGTCGCCACAGACACCTACGTGGGATTGCAATGTACAAATGAATTGCCCTCTTTTTTTTAAAGTAATGGTCATTGTCATCAAAATTACGATGAACTCGAGCACTTTTTTGAAAAAAGAAAATCTTCATTTCTAATGCCTTCTTCATCGAAACCAAATGGCAAATTGTCATTGTAATTACAACGAATTCACGCATTTTTTCAAAAAAAATCAAATTTGGTCACAATATACCTTCTCTATCAGAAACCTTAGTTGGAAATATAGTCCAAATGTATTAGTGCAATCAAAATAGATCACTGCATAATGGAAGCAGTTGAACCCCGAGAAGATGTAGCTGAGCCTATGGGGTATAAAGTGGTAAATGATATATTGACAGGGTATGCCTCTACCATACTTGCTTCACCACTAGATCCCAAGAAAAAGAGGACTGATACTTACTTAGAGAGGATCAAACCTATTGAGGTACTGAAGCAAAAAAAGAATAAAGCAGTACCATCGGCATCGAAATCGGTTACATCTATTGCTAGTCCTAAAGTGACCAAAAGGTCACCAGCAAAAAAGAAACTAGAGGCTATTCTAGCAAAGGTATTCAAAAGGAAGAGGAAAACAAGGAATACCTAAATGGATTCATAAGACATTGAACCGGAGGTAGAAATAAAGAAGATAAGGCAATCAAACAAGAAGATGAAGTCAAGCGGTAATGTACCAGAAACCTCTGCACCAGTAAATTTAGATATTTCCTCTTACAAACCTATGACACATTGTTAAAGAACCATAAAGAATATTAGAAGAAAAGTTCTTGATGATTTAAAAGAATATTTTGATGATTTCAATGATAGTGAAAAGGAGGATGTTGAACAAGAACTTATTAAATATTCATGTATTAATGATCGGTCACCTTCCAAAATTAAATCAGTTACTTCTAAATCTTTGTATGGTTCTTTGGACAAGAAATGGCACATTGCCATTGAAAACGAGCAAGACATCGGGGAGAAAGTTTTTGCTCAATATTTTCCAAATGCCTCTAACTCAGAATTGTTTGAAATTATTGATAAGTGCAAAGGCATTTTCTTCATGCAAAGAAGAAGACTTCAGCTACTCGAAGGCAGAACTTCTGAAGTGGAAAAAGACACCCATTTGCAGGTTAAAGCTTTTGTCAAAATGCAACAAGTATCTAGAGCTAATCGACAAGATGAGCAAGAGCTTGACCTATCCTCAGCCAAACCAGATGAATTCCTTGATAGTCTGGGTGAAAGAATGGCAGAAAAAAATGAACCCATTGATGTTGATGCACTGGATATTGAGGATATCACTCCAGACAAGGAAAAAGCTGAAAAAGAGAGACTGGAGAAAGAAAAGGATGAGAAAGTGGAGAAAGAAAAGAAAGAGAAATAGCAAGCAGAGAAAGTGAGACAAGAAGAGAAGAGGAAGGAAGAAGAGAAAAAGAAGGAAGAAGGGAAAAAGAAGGAAGAAGAGAAGAAGAGGAAGGAAGAAGAGAAGAGGAAGGAGGAAGCAGAGAAGAAAAAGGAAGAAGAGAAAAAGAGGGAAGAAGAGTGGAAGAAAGAAGAAGAGAAGAGGAGAGTGGAAGAGGAGAAAGTGAAGGCTGCCAAGGTAGCCCAAGAAAAAGAAGAAGAGGAGAAGAAAACACAAGCGGAGATCAAGGCAAAGGAAGGAGGATAGAATCCAAAGGTAACTGGAGATCAAGCCAAGGAGGTTGATTCCACCGGTCCCACTGATTTGACTCTTGCCTGTCTAACTCAATCAGTTGATGAGACTAAGTTGTTGTGGAGCATTCAACTAGTGTAGGAGAGATTAGAAGAACTAAGGAAAAAGAAAGAACATGATGTCATTCAGTTTGTTGTTGACACCCTTTTTAATATAATCCCCGGTACTAACCTTCCCAGTACCAATTCCTCACTAGCCAAGCTCAAACTTCTTGGCATAGTAGTGGATGAACATATTCAATGTTTGGAAGATGCTACCCATGCCACTGCAAAGAAAAACCATGAAAAGGAACTCAAAGTTTCCTTAGTAAAGAAAATGGATGAAGGAAGGAAACAATTGCTTAACCAAAAAGATGATATAAGTTCAGCTATGGGTGAAGGTAACCTACTTTTGAGTAAAATCTGTCAACCTCACCTATCTTGTGAAGATGCTCTCAAACAAAAGAATCAAATCCAATCAGAGTTACAGAAATATATCGGCAATTTCAAACTGCCCTATGATCTGTTCATAGTATATGGACAAACTGTTCATACTCTCCAGCATCAGATTGTGAAGCTTGACTCAGAGATCTGTAATCGGACTCGAGATCTACAGAATCTTGAGTTGCTCCTATTAACAAAATTGCAGGTTCTTCAGAAGTGTTTCCTAAACTTGGAGGCTATTACTGTGACACAAGAGATGAGCACCATCGATGTAATGGAAGAATTAGCCTTCCAGATGAAGACTGAAAGTGAAATTGCTGCCTCACTTCTTGAGACATGGTCTTCAGACTTGAAAAAATTTATGCAAAACTTTAAATCTCTTTTTGAAAAGTTTTGCTCCTTATTGACATGAACACATACTCTGTTTTCATATTATGCAAACAAAAAGGGGAATATTTTGCATTACCTTTTCATTGTTGGCAAAGGGGGAGTAGTGTATTAAAATTTTGGTGAGTATTAACATTTCATGCACATACTTGTAATTTTTGCAAAGGAGTAGTATATATGCTTAGGAGGAGTAACTTTGATTATGGCATCTATTTTTGTTTTGTAAGCACTTTAATGTCAAAATTTTCTTAAGTGTTGCCATCAATGTCAAAGGGGGAGATTGTTGGTATTTTGATGATAATTAGTTGTGATTGTCATTGATGGAGACACACTTATTTGGTGTATGAGTTATTCTCAACTGGTAGTTGTTCCAACCGGTATTGTATGTCATTAATATGTATAGTCTTTGTTTGTTGAAGACTATCGGTGTTTTGCACAAGATGCTTACCAGTCAAAGCATGACCGAAGACCCCAAGAAGTATGAAGATCTCAAGCGAAATGAAGAGCCCGAGCAGCTATTAATCTTTTCAATGGAACACTATGTTCCAATTTTCTAGTCTTCACTTGTCAACTGGTAGTCGGTATACTTTGTTAACTGGTATAATTGTAATGTGTGATGAGTTATCATCCACTGACACTTTGGCAGTGTTTCTATGTCATGTTACCAAATGTGTCTAGATGCACAATACCTAGGAAATTGTATTCTAATCTTATTGGACTGACATGAAATCAGGTTCCTATATGAGGACATCATGTCTAGGGTTTTAAGAGAGTAGTTGTGTGTGATCCTTGGAAAGAATATTAGGTCTGTGCGAGAAAAGGTCTCTCACAACAAAGATAGAGAGTGCAAAATATAGAAGATCAAAGTAATGTTGGAATGTATTAACAAGGAGCTATCAAGGATCTAATCAAGCATTTTGTGCTACTGTCTAGATAATTTACTTGTTGATTACTAATATCTTTGACAATTCTGAAACCCTTAACCAGGTAGGCCCAGCCAAGCCTATTGAAAATCCTCTAACAAGGTGGTTCACAGTTGTGGATTTGAAATCCTCTAATAGGGTACTCTTTAGTAGGACTTATCTCCTAGCAGAGATCTGAATTCCTGACAGGATCTATTTTGGTGAATAACGTTGTAAGGCCTTAACCAGTCTAGTTACAATTCTGCAGATAGTTGACTTGTGAGTTTTACTCACCATGGTTTTTCCCATTTGGGTTTCCACATCAAAACCTCTTGTGTTATGGTGATTATGCTTCTATGGGTGAATGCTTTATTTGCTATTTGGCTTGTTTATGTTTTAACCGGTTTATTATTTAATCTGCTACATTATTCTGCAGTTAAACTGCTTAAGAGTTTGTTTATATCATTAGGTATACTAATTCACCCCCCCTCTTAGTATTCTCCTCAATAGTGCAGCTAGTGGGATCAACAGGTACTGGTCCATCTTCCTTAATGGAAAGAAACACAACTTCATCTCCTTCTAATTCTTCTTTTGTAACACCTTCATCAACAACATAATAATAATTCTTTTGATTCCTACACTTCCAATTAGACTTGTAAGGCTTATTATACTTCTCATGCTTCTCATATCTATCATTTCTATCATGTTTATCAAATTTATCATGCCTATCATACTTAGCCATTCTCTCCAAGAACCTAGAGCAAAATGTCCTACCTTATTGCAAGAGAAACATGTCAAGGACAATTTTCCATCATACTTACTAGCTCCTTTGGGAAATATCCGGGAAATCAATGCTTCAAGCTCATCCTGTTCTCTTTCTTTCTCTTCTATCTCTCTCCTTTCTCTCTCATATTTGGATATTATGCATTCTTCAGGTTCATACTTCTGCTTACTGGATACAAATGCTCTAAATTTTGTCTCAAAATTTTCTTGAGATTCACCAAATTCACTCAACTCCAATGAAGCAATCTTTCCAACCAGTATATCTCTTGTCACTGTAGTCACACTCTGGATCTCATTAATAGTAATTCCCTTGTGTTTGTAATTAGGAGGCAAAGATCTCAGCACCTTAGCAACAATTTCATCTTCTTCAAGGGTTCCAGTGGCACATTTGATACCTAAGACAAGGTCATTCACCTTAGCCATAAAGGTATTTATGTTCTCATCTTCTCCCATCTTTAACATGTCATATTTACCTTTCAAAATCTGCAACTTAGCATCTTTGACTTATTTATCTCCTTCATATAGGGAATCAAGCTTCTCCCATATCTCATGTGCAGTTTGAAGTCCCATTACATTTATCATTTCTGAGTCAGTCGGGGAACTCAACAATGCTTCCTTCACTCTAATGTTTTGTTCAACTTCCTTGATCTCATCTGCAATAACCGGTCCATTCGCAGAAGTAGAATAGGCATTCTTTGTAATCTTCTAGTAATCTTCTCCAAGACATCTCAAGTGAACTTCCATTTGGTTCTTCCATATACAATAGTTACTTCCATCAAATCTCAAACTCTCCTTTTTAAAGATAACACTTCTGGTTCCAGTTGTCATCCTGAATCTCGTCAAGCAGTTAAGCTTCTTCCGAAGGATCTAGCTCTGATACCAATTGTTGGCAACAACAATGAGGGAAAACTGAGAGGGGAGGGTGAATTAGTTTTCACCAGATCTATTAAATTAATCATAAAAATAGATCTAATAAATTGTAGTAATAATAAAGATAAGCAAATTGATAACACAACACACAACACAAATATTTTGATGTGGAAAACCTAGTTAAGGGATAAACTATGGTGGGAACCTACCCACAATAAGATGATACTCTGTAGTAGTATGTGAAAATATTACAATGGGGAATGCACATGTATTTAGGCACATTTCCTAGAGCTCACTGCTCAATGACCTAGAAGGCTACAACCCTTAGGGAAGTCTCACTGACTTACATCAATATTCAAACTACAACCCGGAAGGAATGAACTACAATAATAGCATATCCAAATGCCTGATGACAGTTCCAGTTAAGCACAATTGTTTTCTATACAACACCAACTCATTCACAATGTTGAAGGATGAATCACTTGATCACACATACACCACTCTTTGATAATGCAAACACAACCATGACACCTAATTTACATGACTATATCACCTATTTTTAGAATTCCTCAATCTTGACAGCAAGGTTGGCTAAACCGTCAACTCACAATTATAAAATTACATCACACGATACAAAGATCAACTACTAGACCAATATAATGATATACATGACATAACATGGACCTAATTCAAGTTTCCAAACATGCAACACCATTGGAAATCACACCAAGATCAACTGCAACATGTTACAACACCAAGAAAATCGCATAGCATGGAGAACATCAATGGTTCAGCAAAGTCACCAAGAACTCGCACAATGATCAATGTGGATCATAAAAACAAATGGGATATGATTAGGAAACACCAGCAAGCACTTTAGAATCATCCATAATAGATGTAGCAACACCACTTATCAAATCTTCATCTGTCAACTTTTGGAATTAAAGAACACTCAAACAATAGCAACTGTCGTGAAGAAAGATAATTTGTGGAGAACCAAATCACAAACCATATGAAATTAATATTACCACAAGACCATCCCAAACAATTTCCCAAAATATCTGATCTTAAATTGATCACACCGAAATATACCAGAGGAAATACTAAATTTTGCAAAACACTGATCAGAAAAACAAACTGCAAAAACCGGATCATTTGATATGATCAATTAAGCTTCTTGGATCACCAAAGCCAATATAGAAGAATATAATGATACTAGAGATACTCCATACACCAAACCATGATCACAATGAACCAATCTGTAATCATCAAAGCAGGAATATGTCAACATCAATGACAACAACATATCCTAGCAACAACAATGTCCAACAATTATTTGCATAGAATATAACAAGATTCATCTTGTGATCTTGTGAAAGTTGTTCCCTCTACAAATGAAACATATCTAAGAATGAGATTAACCTTGTAGTCTCATCAAAATTATCCCTTTTGATAACGAATCATACCTTATAAGTTTCTATAATTTAATGACATGATATCAAATTTAAGAATAAAACTTATTTTATGATTTTTTATTTGACTACTTGGCACAGATTCAAATTGACAAATACTAAGCTTTTTAGTTGAGGTTTCTTACCTCATAAGTTTTTATTTTCATACAATCTAATACGACTCATCTCATGATCTTTTGAAAGTCATTTCTTTTGTAACAAATAAATCACACCTTAAGAGTAAGACTTACCTTGTAGTCTCATAGAATTTTTCCTCTTCATGAATGGTTCATATTTTTTAACTCTGTTTTTCAATAGTCTCAAACACAATGACACAAGACTTGAGAATGAGACTTACCTTATAGTCTCATAGAGGCAAAACACTAGTATTTTAAAGAGAAATAAGTGACATTTTCTATAAAGTTAGTTGTATATCTATTTTTTATATTTTATATTAATTATTCTACTATAAGTTATGAATATTTATGAGGAATTACTCCAATTAAAAGTTATTAAAAATATTGCACTATATTGCAACAACCGTTCAATTAAATAAGTATAAAGAACGTGCCTAGATTCTTTACCCTTTTTTTCATAACAATGTGAATGGTTCATATGTCAAATCCTAGTTTTTCCATCTTTGTCAAGGATATAAATATGTGGATATTTCTTGTAAAATATAATTTGTAGGTAATTATCTCCTCCATAAGACTCTATCCTTATACTTTAATCTTGATAAAAAAGTTATGTAAATTTTTAAATATATTTTATGATATATTAATATTAGTTAAGAAGAAGTTATAAAAGTAATGGATCTTGATTTGTCATCTTGATTTTCCAACTTATCCATTGGTCATCTTGTCAACTTACCTATTGGTCATATAAAAGGGTCAATCTAATATTTTTGGAAAATTCATTGCTTAATAAATTTCAAAGTTACTGACAATTATACATACTAGAAAGGAAAATAGTTAAAATTTATCAAAAATAGTTAAAATTTATCTTTTTAAAGAGACTCTCCCATATTTACGTTTATTTTCTAAACATTTATATTTCCTTAATTATTTTCAAATCCATGAGGCTATAGAAACCATAATAATGGGGGAAAGAACCCGTATGTGGGACTCTATAATATTATTGAATGTTGGTATATGCTTAGAATCTAAAGCATAGTGCACAATAGGTCATATTACATTGTAATGACCCACTTATCTTTACCCAAAATTTCCACTATTTATTTATTTATTCTTACTTATGTTTGATTCAATTGCATACTTAGGTACTTCTATCCAAACAAGATAGGCATCTATAAATATGGTAGAGGGGGTTTCATCTATCCAGTTCGGGATAAGCATCTACCCAAATGGGGTAGGCATCTATTCATAAAGAGTAGAAAATGCTCTGGCCAAAGGCTTAGACTCATTGGGACCATCTAGGTCATAAGTTATTCTCTAAAGACTACACTCCCCTACTAGGAGTGCACTGAGGTCTCTTTCATTAGAAGTATATGAAAATGATTATATAAACAATCTTGAGTTCAACCTTAGAATTCAACCTAAAGCCTCGAGAACTCAAGCTAATCCATACGAGAATCCTTCTAAGTATGCATTGAATTAATTTTGATCTTTCAATTAGTATTATCTAGACACTTTGATTGAAAGACTATGGAGCTTTGAAAACTAACAACTCATTCTTAACCAAATCCTAATCCCCATCCTTGAATGCCCGAGTACTAGGGATAACTCTATCCCTAGACTGCCTACATACCCGTTTTGGCATGGGATCAAGGCATAAAATATGTAGTTTTGGTTTCTATCTATGGTTTAATGTAATTTTTTTGGTGGGTACTAGGGTCAATGTCCCAGATAGTTTCTCTGCAGTTGCTACCCACGATGGTATCTCTATAGAAAAAAGGCTCAAGGTAGTCTTCTAGTTATGGCCTAAAACAACTAAGTCCTATTTCTTATGATTTACGTCGCCCTTGACCTGTTATCATCTGTGTAATTTTCATCAAGTTAAATAATTTCCAAAGTCATCACACACCCCCAAACCCTAATGGGGTTTTCTAAGGTTTAATTGATGGATGTTAGTTCATTTTAAATTTATCTTTTTAGGTTATCAATCCAAGGGGGATTACCTACCCCTTGGATTTTAACTTCCAAATGACCCTTATTTCTCCTCGATGATTTATAGGGATGATGCCACAAGCACCGTTGTTGTCGCTTTGTTAGGCATTAAGTGTAGTAGTTCAACATGATGGCATTACCCGTAAGAATGACCCAAAGGCACCATAGATACCGAACACTGCTAAGTTTTTGGTTTCAACTCCTCTTGTTTAGTTGTCTGACTAGAAATTCAACTATAAATTCATGAAAGCTTAAATAAACATTATACTAAAACAACTATGAAAATGAAATAATTGAATGCAAGAAATTATTGCTTGAAATAAAAAAGTAAAATATAAATTTTACATAATTGAAAGGAACATTTGATGAGAATGGAAATAAACAAATCAACTACTTAAAAATTATTATTTCTTGAAAAGGCAGTGGACCCCAGGGGGTACCACCCCCTCTCTCGCCCTTTTTTTTAAAATTTGAATCTAAATTTAATTTTTTTTATTTTCCTTTATTGTGTTTATTTAAATTTTCCTTTTTTATTTTTATTAGTATATATTTTTAAAAAATTTATTTATATATATTTTTATTTTCTTTACTCTAATTATTTAAAACTGCATTTGGCATTAGTTATTTTATTTTAATATATTTATACACACACACACACATATCTATGTGTGTGTGTACATATGTATATATACATACATATATGTATGTATGTATATATCTATACATACATGTGTGTGTGTGTGTGTGTGTGTGTGTGTGTATTCAGGGGTAAATTAAGCATAAAGATAATCAAATGTAAAAGAGCGAATCACAATTCTAAATCCAATTACAATTATTAACTCCTAAATGACAATGGAATAATGTTAAATCAATTGAATAATGAATGAAATCTAATTAAACTCCTCAATTGATGTAACAAGACTTCCATTGCTCTTCTCCATAATTTTTGGTTGATTGGCTCTTAGGTGTTACATTGAAATTCCTACATAAGATAGACAATTATTTTGAAGACTGTGATCTAGATTGATTTGTGAAAATGATGCTATTTATGTAGATTTTCAACACAGAAGGGGTGAGGATTTGAACTCAAGTCTTGATTGATAATGAACTAATTTTGATTGATCAGTGAACTCATCTTGATTGATTTGTTAACTCAATAGATTGGTTTGTTAATAGGGCTGATTGGAGAGTGAACTCAATTAATTAACCAATAGACTGAATAGACTAGCTAGTTGACTAAATTGATTGACTAGTTAGAAAAGATGATTTGGAGTGAAAAGGGGTGATTGATGAGTTAACTGATTTGATCAATCAGTTAAGATTTTCAACATGTGATGTAGGAGATTGAATTGAAATTCAATTTCATGTTATTTGGATTTGAATTTTGATTTTCGAATGCTGAAATGTACATGAAATTAGCTGAACTTCATTGAAATTCAGATTTGGTGAAATGTGAATTTGGGAGAAATGAAATTAGATGGAATTATTTGAAATGAATTGAAATTTGAATTTGGGGAATTGGATGAATAATTTAATTAATTTAAATAATTTAAATTAAATTATTTAAACTTTAGAAATAGAATTAATTAAATAATAAAGATTATTTAACTATGGAAAATAATTGTAATTAATTAAATAAATAATATTTAATTAATATTTGAGAAAGGGGTTTGATGATAAATTGATTAGAGGATATAAATTGATTAAATAATGAGATGGATGATGATGATGATTAAGTTAGAAGAATAAGATTAATTAAATAATTATTTAACTAATAGGACAAATAATTAGTACATGATCAATGAGACATTTTTAGGTGTCTACATTTTCTCTTCTTTGAGACAATGTCGAAACGACGTTGTTTAAAAGAAAATAAAAAAAATATGCCTTTGTATGCCCCGATAATGAAGGTAGGATGCCCCCTCGAGAGATTGTTTATGCATTGAAGGCATGAATGATCTCTCAAAAGAAGAAGAATGTTAGATGAAAGATGAAGAATAATTAATTGATGACATGAATGGGTTTTATTGGATAGAATAAATGGCTAGAGTGGTTTGAAGATTGATTGGATTGATAAGATTGATAGGATTGATGTGATAAAGATAATGTCTGGTTTCAGGAAGGACACATCCTATATAAGACAAAAATGATCAAAACGTCTATTTTCGAGAAGGATACATCCTGTATAAGACAAAGATAGATGATCGTGTCTAGTTTTAGGAATGACTAATCTTGTTTAAGACAAATGATAGATCAAAATTGGATGAATAATGAAATATGATGAAGGTGAGGAATAATTGATTGATTGATAGAATAGTTGATATGAGAAAATGATTTAAGATGGAATTAGAAAGATGTGAGTAGAAATTGAAATGAACTCATTGAGGGTAGAATATGTTAGATGAGAAAATGATCTTTTAGATAGAATCAACATGATGAAATGATATGATTGATGATGATAGTGTTTGATGGTGATGAATACTATTCTTTTCCTTTATTTGTAGTGCAATAAATTATCATAATTGAGCCTTATTATTTACCACACTGTATGGATATCTTATTGCAAGAAACAAACACGTAGCAGGCAAGAAATGAACCTTCCATTCTGGGAATTATGCTAGGGGTCGAGGTATGTGTGGCATTCATAGGTTGAATGCTCCTATCATAGACACCCACTAGAACTATTGCCCCAGAACTTCATTGGTTCACACCACAAAAGAACAAACAAAATAAAGGAGCATGCCCATCATGGCTCCTCTAGTCACTTTTTGGACATCCTTGAGTAGCATAGAAACATGATCTTTGTCAATTGATAAAAGATAAAAGCCAAATTAGAAAAAATTCAGCAGCTAGACTGACTGTGCCTTTTCTTTGATTTCCTTGATGTGATGGTTGATAATGTCTAGTTTCAAAAGTTTTGGACCCCATTTAAGACTGATCTGTGTGGTTTTGAGTGTATCTGATTCTGTCTAAGACATGATAATAGTCACATTGATGTGGATAGCGGCGATTGATAAGACTTGATCAGGTTGGTTGCAGATGTTTGATAAGATAGTTATATCCTTTGTTTAACTTTGTGTGAAGTGTTTGCTGGATATCTACTAGGGTATTTTTTTCTCATGAGACATTTTATTGCAAGTTTGATGCGGGAGAAACCCCGGTTCATAGCAATCTTGCATCAACCAAAAATATTTGTTTTCTATTTTTCTTTCTATTTGCAGTTTCACCATTTCTTTCTATGTGTCTTGGATTTGTCTCACCGAAACTTGTGGAGTTAGATTTTTCTTGAAGACTTGGTCATCTTCCTTATTCCCAGAACATGGAGCATTTGGATCATTTTTCGGCAAGTTATCGCTACCGGTTTCTGAGACAGTTTTCTATTACCGGTTGCCTAGACCTATTTGCATTGGTGATCTACCAGATCCCTTCCATAGCTTATGGAGCCTTGAGCATTGATTCTGATGTTCCCTAGTGTGTGGTCGACCTTTTCTTATGATCTACACTTCATCCTTTGGATTTCTCGAAGGAATTTCTTTGGCGGAGGCCGACCTTGTTGGTTTTGCACGTTAGGTCTTGTTCTTCGGGTTTTGATCCTTTTTTTTGGGCCAACCAGATCCCCTTGGATCATATAAATCATTGTAATAGATAATTAGAATGTAATCAAGAATTTATACTAAGCATAGAAGATAGATCTTAAGATTTGAGGTCCTGGTTGTGACTTGTTCTATATTTTGAGCATGTTTTAGCAGGCCTGTGAGTTGGTTTTTGTAACCCAGTTGTTATCGGTTGGTTGTAAGTAGTTTTCATGGTATAATTTAATATGTTTTGCATTGCCTCCATCATGTGCCTGTATTTTTTATTTTTTATTTTTATTTTCAATTTTTATGGCTTTTTTCAAGATATTTTGTGATTTTTATTTTTTTCAGGACATTTTTCGATGTTTTGGATTTTTTTATGTTTTGCAAATGTTTTGGTTTTTTGGTTTTTTGAATGATGCATATGAAGAAAATGAATTTTTGATATGAGCTATGCAAGATGCAATTATTATTCAAAAAAGGATGATTGTGTGCATCTTTAATTTTTAAATGCACTAATTGGATTAAAGGTGTGAAACATTTCAGAGATAGGAGTTCAATCCATTCTCAAAAGACCTTAGACCATCCAACCTAACACACTATGTAACCAAGATTTATGAATGGAGGTGCGAAAAAATTCTCCATAAATTCTTGAAACTTTGATCTTCTTTTTCCCATGTGTGTGCAATTGAGTTTATTCCAACCCTTATAACCATCAAAGACCCTTGGAATCCTATGTGGCTAGCTACGTGTGTTATTCTGACTTCAAAAGTAACCTGGATAGAGCCTCGCTGCCAGCAAGCTTTTAGGGCTTTGATGAGGTTATACACCATAATCTCTTGAATATTGCTTCATTTCCAACAAGCCACCATAGCCCTGATGGAGTTACTCGCATGTTCCCTTAGTCAAGCTTTATTGTACATTTTTGCATGACATTTTAGTCATATATCTATATTATTTTGCCTTGAGATAGATAGTGGCATAAATTTTTGATGTAGAGGATATTGGTCCTGATCAATTCTACATGGATAACATCAATCCCTTTCCCAAACTCGGTTCACAATCTATTCACTTTGTTTGATATTCAACCTTCACTAGGCTTCAGTCAATTTACTCAACTATGGATTCCAACTCCAAAGGCTTATCCAACACATCAAAAGGTCTCAAAAAACTCACATCAACTTGACAAAAGTTTTTGTACTCATCAAACTCAGGGTTTTAACTTCATTACACCTGAACTGCTCTATATGGCTTATTCCAACTAGCCCTACCAAACGGTATTTGCAACTTAACTCAAAATTATTCCAAAACACTTGCCCAAAAAATACCATATTAAGACACCCATTTGGTAGTTCTACAACATATCCAAAACTCAGGTATAGGTACTTTGGACCAGCTATACCAACTAGCACCCTGCTATGCATGAAACTAGGCCAATTAGACCACTTTCACAAAGCAACTACCTCAAAAACTCATCACCAAACCTCAAAATCACAAAAATTATTACTAAACAGTGAAAATTAACATATTTTCAAGGTTCTAGACAATTTTATGAATATTTACACTCCCAAACACACAAACCCTCCTTTTTTTGGACTACAAACTAGGGCTTTCTCAAACACACCCCTCCAACACTTCACAACTCCAAAAATAGATCAATCACTATCCAAATGACTTTAAAAACTCCATCAACCATAAAAAAACCCACTCATTCAATTATTTCACTTAAACCCATTCATGGCACCAAATTTCCACTTACTCAACACACAATTCCTCACCACCCTTCACCCTAGGGTTTCACCATCACATATCCATGGCCATACCTACACTTAGAATGTTATAAAATTATATAATAAAAATTAAAAAACCCATTCCATAAGAAAAAGTAGATACATAAAGTGGAATGGGTCAATTCTTCATTATGACCCTCAAACCCTTACAAAACTTGTCAAAAGTGACTGGTTTTAGGACAGTCAATATAAAATGCAGAAAATGAATTAAAGGAACCTCAAATAGGTTCCAAATTTAAGTTAAAACATTTCCCTATCACCTCCTAAAATAATCCTATCAAAATATGCTACGAATGGAAAGTTACAACAGTTGGAAGTTCAGGTTTTAGACCAAAATTACAGGGGAAACTATGTATTTCATTGCCAATCTACAAATATCTACAATGTCAATCAAGTATGACCAACAACAACCATTAAAAATTATGTACATGAGTATTTAAAATTTTCTAATGCCCATCCAATCGACATCAACCTCCTAACCAACTTTCAAAACTAATTATGACAGTTGGAATTCAAAAAATGACAACTTAACTAGTTGTTACATGACAACTTTGCAACTTTAGACCCTTATACATCACATAATGAGATCAATAAATCTCCAATGGACTCAAATACTCTAATAACACCCAAACAAATTATCACCACACCAATATGGAACATTATTACATATATTTGCTCATATGGCAACATTTGACATAATTTGACAATGTAGACAACATGACATATTGACCCAAACCATTACATCATGGACCAAAAATGGTCTTATTACATCACATATTGATCAAAATGACCTTATTAGGCTTCATCTAGACTCAAAAACACACATTTACTCATGAGGTCTCTTAGGACCCTTGGGTGCTCCTGCACCACTTTTCTTTTTTTATTTTCTTGCCTTGACTTGTAAGTAATGAAACCTACTTGGGTATGACAATTACAACGACACTACAGTAGAATTTTGGATTTTTCACTAGCCACATGACCAAATAGGTATCTATAATGACTTAGAGTATTTTATTAATGTGTGAGATATAGAAATTGATAGATTTTGGGTAACAAGACTCAACAGTGAAATCTCCACTCAACCATGCATAAAGCTCAGTCACAAGTTGACATTGAAGATGAATGAGTAAAGACCTAAAAACTTCATGAACAAGTGTGTAGGAAATGAGATGACCTTCTATTCTTTTAGTGTAGGTAGGTAAATGAATCAAACAATCCATTTGTTTATTGATGCATCTATATGCAAAACCAATAATGATATGTAGCTAGATGTTGTGAAATATGAAATTCAACTATGATGCACTCTGAAATAGAGATATGTGATGCAATGCAATAAAGAAATATGCAAATGAAGTACTTGAAATTTTAAATGAACCCATCCCTTAGATATAATATCTTTTTAGGCACATGTTGTTCATGGGGTCGATATGAATTTTATGTAGATAGTTGATTGGTCTATGCTTGGAGAGTTGGATAAACCCGTTTCTTTCAATAGGATATTCAGCTAGGTGTTTATGTTCGACATCTCCAATGTTTACTTACTCAGTTTTTGGATTTTGTGGATCATCAAAGGTAAATCCAGCTCTAGCACCCATGAATTTAGCTATAGCCTCATCATTTTCAAACTAATCCAGTTGTGGTAGATCCTCTTGTCCCCAATCTTTCAAGTGTGGGTGTATGAGACAAATAGATTTTGGTTTTGAAGTTGTGACATGAGCGGGTGCTATGCCTGTTTTTATTGATGCACTTGAAGAGGATGATGAAGCCAACCAAGTGTTGATCTCATTAGCTAGTGTTATGCTTGTTCTTGAAGAAGATGATGGAACAATTTGGGTATTGATTTCATTAGTTGGTTCCATGCTTGCTTCTGCCACTATATTGGCATGTGAAAATGGTGCACACACAATCATTGATAAATTATTCTCTGTAGTATGGTCTGGATTAGAGATTTCATTAATAAGGGGTTCATGAATAACTTGTGTATATGTATTGGGATCATGAAGGAGACTAGGAGAAATGGTAAGTTCATTTGAGAGGGAATCTTGTGAGGAACATGGAGGATTATGACATGGAGATGAAGGGATGGAGGGATCTTGATCGGGATCTGGAGAACTAATGAAATCTTTCTTAGGACATAAAAATATACTTTGATCTTGACTTGGAAAGGGATTATTAGGAAGAATGGAAGAAATGTCTTGATCTTGCTTGAGAGGTCGATATTGGATGGGACTTGAAAGAACATCTTTTTCTTGAGATAAAAGGGTGTTATTATAGGTGGAATAGAAGAGAAGGAGGGGATCATCATAGGATACTTGATAGGTGGGATCTTGATAAAAAATTGGGTAGGATGAAAGGGTTTGTTCTTGATCTTGATTTGTTTCATGATTCATTTCTTCTAATTTTGGATTATCCTGTTGACATGGGGAAGGAGTTTGCATGGGATATTTTTGGAAGGTTTTAACACTTTGGCTAGATGAGAAATAACTTTGAATGAGACTCTCTGAATCATGACTTGGATTAGATTGGATTTGTATTATAGGTAGCCTTTGGGAGATTGTGTTATTGGATAAAGATGGTGTGGATTTCACTTGTGCAACTTCAAGGGATGATGAATTGGTGGATAGATATGGCTGATTTGGATTTTGGTTGAATGGGATTTGATTTTGGTTGAAAGAGGTTAAATTTTGGTTGAAAGGGTTTTGGTTTTGGTTGAAAGAGGTTTGATTTTGGTTGAAAGAGGTTTGGTTTCGGTTGAAATGAGCATGATTTTGGTTGAAAGAGGTTTGATTTTGGTTGAAATGAGTATGATTTTGGTCATAATGAGTATGATTTTGGTTGAAAGGGGAACTTTGAATGTTGGGTTGATATGTTTGAATAGTCTTACAAGAAGAAGGTTGGCCTAATAATGATTCCCTCATGGTTATCACTTCTCTCATCATTTTTTTCTAACCAACCCCTATGGTTGTTAGGACTATTCATGTCTATCATTTGTTGTTGCAAAGTCTTGATCTATTGAGCTAAGGTTTCTATGGATGGTGATGGAATAGGAATGGAAGGGATGAATTCTTCACCTTCCCTATTGAATGTATAATGCCAATCCATGATGTTTTCTTGATTGGTCTAGACCTAGGATCACAACATGTAAGATGTTTTCTCCATTTCTAGAATGTTGCAATGTTTGATTGATTTGTTGATCTTGACAATCTTGTTTGCTACGAGGTTTTGATCTTGAAACTTCACTTTGTTGAGGGGTTTGATCTTGTTGATGTTGAAACTTGACTTTTTTGAGGTTTTGATCTTGTTGATGTTGAAACTTGACTTTGTTGATTTTTTGATCTTGTTGATGTTGATGTTGCAAAGACACAGTAGCGAGCAAAGAAAAAAATTTAACTAAGAAAAGAGAGAACTTGTTTAAAGGACTTTTTCATATCTTCATGAATGTTTTGTCATGTAGAAAAGACATAGCAGACATATCAAAAAAGAATAATAACATAGAAATAATACTTTTTTAAGGAACTTTTCCAGATCCCCATGAATGTTGGAATCTTTTTCAAAACCCCATTTTGTTTTCATTGTAATTGGTCAATCGATTTCACAATGAGAACACTCTCCTAAGGTCAAAAAGTCACAAATATTACCACAACCCACATCTTGATACTTTGTTAGTTCAAACAACCCAGTCACACCCTAAGGTGCACCCATTTTTTGGCCTTTTTCAAAAATTAGACCGAAGAAGATCGCACCTCAATTGGCCCATTATCCTGGGAGATATATGGTGAGTGTCTTGGGGGAAAATTCTTCCCCACCCTTGCACTATGATAATAAAGTGTCTGGTTACTGACTCAGTTGGGCTTCTAATTTCTAAGGTGTTTAATCAAGCTTTCGTTTGAGTGGGCATGGATCCAATGAATTCAGTCATCGCTATGCCATTCCAACACCCGTTGCTTACAATTTTCATTGCAAACAAATTTATTTTATAGTTGTTCAGAATACTTGGTGTTAGTTGTTACCAATTTAGGCCATTCCCCTCTCACTGGCCTTAATGGCACCCTAAGGGAAACTCGGGAGGGCAAGCCTTCTAAAGGTTTTAATGCATGAAATTGATGGAAAGCATAAAAGAGATGGTTTTGGATTTTTTATCACCCATTGAAGGGGAGAGCATATACCTATCACCCCACAAACACAAAGAACAACAATTCTTTTTAACCTTCATCACAAAATTTTCTAACTATTGGAGATGTTGCTCCAAAATACATGGTGTTAAATTTAGCCAATATTGCAATGGTGAGATTTGTGTTGTTCTTTTTGAAAGAACCAAAATGAAATGTTTGTCTTAAACTACCCCTGCAAAGAAATTAAACACTATTAGCACATGGTGGGCTCTCCAGCCTAATTTTTCTTCTTGGTTACAACTTTTCTATTTGCAGAACTAGAAAAAAATCTGATAGAAAATGACAGAAGAATCAAAATAGAATCTACCTAACCTATATTATCAATTGTGAATTATCCTCTAGGCAATTGTGAACTAATCTCTAATCAAATGAGAATTGACATAATAGCAATTGTGAATTTCCATATAAGAAAATGAGAATTACTATCAAGTCAATTATGCGTTAGTTAAAACCTGCAATGTTGAAAAAATTATAAACATCAGAAAAAGATGGAAGAGAGAAGTTTCTACTTTTAGTGAAGTTGTTCTAGATGAGATTGCCTATTACTGTGATATCATCATAAATGTTGAATTTTTCTAGGATTTTGTTTATGGTTTGACGCTATGAAACCATGGCCTCTCCCTCTTCAAATTCTCAAAATTGTCTTTTTTCTTTGATAAGCCTTTGATAGGCTTTTAGCTATTTGTTGTGTTGTTTCCTCCTCCTTGCACCTAAAATTCTAAAAGTTACCTTGCCTACCATGGAGTTAGAAACATTTAATGTGTAAAATTGAACTTTTCCAAAATTATGAAATATTTATGGTTTAATCTCACAAATGGATTTAAATCCAAAACGACATCAAAGAATAAAATTTTGGGTTAAGCCTGCAAATCAAAATGATGCCAAATGCGAATCAGAATGATATCAATTGCAAATTTCTGTGATGGCAATTGCGCAGTCTATTTTCTGTACGGTCATGCAAATCCAAAAATCAATTCAGTAGTCGGCTTCACGTCGGGTTCACCAAATGTATTCAGGGGTAAATTAAGCATAAAGATAATCAGATGTAAAAGAGCGAATCACAACTCTAAATCTGATTACAATTATTAACTCCTAAATGACAATGAAATAATACTAAATCAATTGAATAATGAATGAAATCTAATTAAAATCCCTCAATTTATGTAATAAGGCTTCCATTTCTCTTCTCAATAATTGTTGGTTGATTGGCTCTCAGGGGTTGCACTGAAACTCCCGCATAAGATAGATAATTATTTTGAAGACTATGATTCTAGATTGATTTGTGAAAATGATGCTATTTATAAATATTTTCAACACAGAAGGGGTGAGGAGTTGAGCTCAAGTCTTGATTGATAGTGAATTGATTTAGATTGATCAATGAACTCATCTTGATTGATTTGCTAACTCAATAGATTGGTCTATTAATAGGGTTGATTAGAGAGTGAACTCAATTGATTAACCAGTAGACTGAATAAACTAGCTAGTTGACTGAATTGATTGACTAGTCAGAAAGGATGATTTGGAGTGAAAATGGGTGATCGATGAGTTAACTAAGTTAACTGATTGATCAATCAGTTAATATTTTCAACATGTATTGTAGGAGATTGAATTGAAATTCAATTTCATGTTATTTGGATTTGAATTTTGATTTTCGAATGCTAAAATGCACATGAAATCAACTGAAATTTATTGAAATTCAAATTTGGTGAAACGTGAATTTGGGAGAAATGAAATTAGATGAAATTATTTGAAATGAATGGAAATTTGAATTTGGGGAATTGGAGGAATAAGTTAATTAATTTAAATAATTTAAATTAAATTATTTAAACATTAGAAATAGAATTAATTAAATAATAAAGATTATTTAACTAAGGAAATTAATCGCAATTAATTACTGCTTCGGTTTGGGAATATCTACTCTAAGATTTGGGGTTCCTCCTTTTATATGGTAATTTTGAATTTTTCCCTGCCCTTCTTCCTTTGGAGGCAGTCATGTTTGTTGGATATGTTCAGGTGGCAAGTATGCTTTGTAGGTGAGAAATTCTTTTCATTTTTGAAGCAAGGGTGGCTAACTTCCATGGCTTTAGGGTGGCAGCTTGTCATCGTTCATTTTTGGGCATGGTCTTTTTAGTTTGCATTCACATGAGTATTTATGTGCTTTGATTTCTTTATGATTGTACGGAAGGATTTATTATTCAAAGTTATCTGTCATAATACTTGTGCTTTAATCATGACTGGGTAAGCATTTTTTAAGTTGCATCTGATGGGGTTTTCATGTAATGTTTTTCTACCGTCAGTACCATGAGAAGTTTTATGCTATTACTATTTTCATTTATGAAGATATCTCTCACGAGCTTTAAACTTGTTGATTGCCTTCATTTGTAATCATGAATTGTGTTGGCTCTTCTTACTCATGTTTTTGTTTGTAGATGTCTTTAAAAGATGACAACATTTCTGTATTTTGCATTAGGCTTTGTCCGGTTCTTTCTTGTCTATGCATATGTCGAATGTTTCTTCTCTTTCACGATACAAGGTTATTGTTGAATGTCATTTTGAGGTCTCCAATGAGGATTCGGGAAGTAGTTCTGAGATGCTTGGAAAAAAATTTCATTTATTTTCTCCTCAGGTGGATTTTGAGGTATGAAGGTTGGTGGGGAGTCTCTGGTTGCAGACTGGTTCTAATTTTTCTGGCTCTGAGTTTTTGTCTCGATTTCTTACTATTTGATACATATGACATTTTTCTTGATGAGGGTTTACTCCAACTCTTGGTTTCTACGTTCATACCTCCCTCGGTATGCACTGGATAGCTATCATTTTGAGTTGGGTTCTTTTTACTATGGGGGCTTTCTTCCTCATTTTGATCTTTTGGACAATGGGCGGTGTGGGGAATTATTGTTTGAATTGAGAATGGGTTTAATATGTGATAGATTGGGGGATACTTTGAAATCATTTGAAATCTTACTTGAATGGGTTTCTCCTCAGTTTGTGGATAAGGCTTTGGTTGTGCTTATGGGTTTACATTTGCTGCTCTCTCTTAGTTTTTTGGCTTCAACACCTCCAAGTCTAGAATTCCCCTTGCAGATTGTCCCTCCTTTCAGAGAGGATAGGGAGCCTCCTGATGACAGCTCAAGCTCTTGGTTTTTGACTTGATTGCACTATGAAGGTATCTTTTTGGTTCATATCTTTTTGATGCAAGTTTCTAACTCATGAACAGTTTGAATTTTTGCGATCTTGAGAGGCTTTGATGCAGCCACGTTATTTGCTATGAGGTTGCTTCTGCAGTCTCAAATTTTGTGGATTTCATGGCCTGTTGGGGCAGTGTGGTTCTCTCCAATTTTTTGTTGGCATCTGGACACATGATATGTATATCTGTAAAGCTATGTAATGGGCAGTCAATGTTAGATTGATATTGTAAATGGGATAATGGGTTATTTAATTTTTGCTTTTTCGGGTCACAACCAAAGGTTTTCTTGTGGTTTCTTTTGTGCCGGTATGCCCTTTGAACCCGTTGTAAACAAAAATTCAATATTAATAAAATATAGTATAGTGGCATGTCCACTTTTATTGAAAAAAATATATATTTAATTAATATTTGAGAAAGGGGTTTGATGATGAATTGATTAAAGGATAGAAATTGATTAATTAATGAGATGGATGATAATGAATAAGTCAGAAGAATAAGATTAATTAAATTAATTAAATAATTATTTAAGTAATAGGACAAATAATTAGTACATGATCAATGAGACATTTTTAGGTGTCTATAATATGTATATGTTAGAGTATTCAGACATTTACTTGATTAATTAAACAATATTTGTTTAATTATTTAAGTTCCCTTTATCTCTTTTACACTTAAGCTAACTTTATGTGCATATAATTAATTATTTTAATTAATTATTATGTGCAAACTTAGGTTTTCCCTTTTAGGGTTTCTTGACCTATTAAAGCTTGAGTTCTTTCTTTTCATTGTATGAAGAAGGATTATTATTGACAATACATTTTGGAGATTATTGAGCTCTCATCTTTTGGAGCATATTTTTCCTGTGTTTTTGTTCCTTTTGTGATTTGCTTCCTTGCTTCTCCTTGTAACAGGTTTTTCAGCTTGTAGAGATTATTTGGGCTCCTGTGGTGTTGTATTTTCAAAACTCCTATATGGTATCAGAGGTTCAGATCTGCAGCTATCTGTTCTTGTTTTGAGATTTTTTGCATTGGAAGCATATCTGGGGTTTCAGAAAGTTTTTTTTATGCACCTAGGTATAGGCTTTTTTTCTGAGCACTTTGGGCCTAAACGGACCTCACCATTGTGCTTAGAAGGCCCGAAAACCCTTACGGTCATATAAAAATTGATCTTTTTTTACTCCTGAGCCTCTGGGTGATTTTTGGACTTGTTCTTCAAATTTGTATATTCGAGGGTTTGTGCAGTTGTTTTTTCCATTTCTAGGGGTAGTTGATTTTTTGGTACATTTTGGTGCCAAAAGAACATCACTATTGGATTTAGAAGGTTGATTCCATGAATTTTGATATATAATTTGCCTATTTTCGGTGATAAGGGTATTTGGGGCATGATTTTTTATTGGCACATTTTTCGAGGCACAGAAATCCATATGGCTGTCCCTATAAATGCATCAAAAACATTTCGTTAAAAAAAAAAAATAAATAAATAAATTATTTTTTAACCCATTTTTATGCCCTAAAAGATGTTTTTTTATTTTGGTCGTAACTTGGTCATATGGAGGCGTTTTTCGACAAATATTATATCGTCGGAAAGCTCTTTCTGAGCTCTATCTAGATCTAGAGGTTTGAACTTTTGATTATTTTTTTTTGATAGTTTTTTTTTCTATCAAATCCAAAGGTTCTTTTTTGCACTCCGAGAGCCATAGAATGAGCATTTGACCTCCGTTTTTTGAAAAGTTTATATTTTTGGAAAGTGTTTGTTGTGTACTTTCCAACCATATGAGTTTTATTTCCAGATTCTTCTCCATGCATATTTTATTCAATTTTTTTTTTTCAGCACTCTAGTGGATATCTTGGTCGTTTCAGGTCCTGGGATCTCTTCTCTAGGTAGGATGTCTCTATTTTGGTTCTCGTTTCTATTTCTAATCTTCTTATCATTGTAGCTTGTATTTATGCAAATGCACTGAGATAAAGTGCCATCATGCATTGTTTACTTGGGATCATGCACATCTTGTGCCTTATTGTATATGCACTACTTATAAAGTGCCATGAGGGCGTCGATGTTTGCCTTTTATTTGCCATCTTCCTTTGTCAAGTGAGTGTTCCTTCCATGACATTCGCCTCATGCTATGTGTCAAGTGAGTGTTCCTTCCATGACACCATGTACTTTTCTCAGCACCTTTGATGTTCTTGGTTCTTCGTCATGTAGTTCTTCTTGGCTGTTCTTTTCAGTGTTCCTGTCCCTCTCCCTCTTCTGCATTATGGGGAGGTTTATCCTGTTGGTTCTAATGCTTCTATGGTTCAATTGATCAGCTCTTCAGGCTTTGGTTTCTCATGCCATTTATATCTTCGAGTTCAGTGTTTGCCTTGTTTTCCATTTGATTAGAGTAGTGTCATTTGAGGGCATTCATGCAAATTACAGTCTTCTCTACCTGGTCATGTTCTATTTCAGTGGAGGTTCTTAAGATCAACAGTTATTCTTCGACAAAGTTTGCAGGTTCTTCATGCTTCAGTGGTGTTCTTTTCCATCTCTTTTTGGAGTAGAGTTTTTTTCCCATGTGGTTTTCTCTATTTCTCCAGTTCATGGAGATTTCATTGTATTTGGGTACCTGATCAGGCCTTGTTGTTGGGACCCATCTTTCATGCTTTCAGTAGTTGTTCTAGGTTTTAGCTTCTCCCTAAGTCTAGCTTAAGGGGGGTGTTAGAGTAATTGGGTCTTTACTTGATTAATTAAATAATGTTTGTTTAATTCTTTAAGTTCCCAAATATCTTTTTACACTTAAGCTAACATTAGGTGCACATTAATTAATTATTTTATTAATTATTATATGCAAACCTAGGTTTTCCCTTTTAGAGTTTCTTGACCTATTAAAGGTTGAGTTCTTTCTTTTCTTTGTAAGAAGAAGGATTATTATTACATTACACATTTTGTGAATATTGAGCTCTCTTTTTTAGCATATTTTATGTGTTTTTGTTCCTTCTATGATTTGCTTCCTTGCTTCTCCTTGTAACAGGTTTTTCAGCTTGCAGAGATCATTTGGGCTCCTGTGGTGTTGTATTTTCTCAACTCCAATAGAGAATACCAAATCATCGATAACAATGAAGGAAGAGAAATATGCATAAAATCCATTGAAATACATCAAATCAGATCATATATCAATCTAGAAATCATCAACAAGTCCAAATCAAGCCTCTGGTATAGAAATCAAATCCAAAAATCTAAATTGAACTGAGCAAACTAATCAAAATGCCAAAATTGGGCAGAACAACGCATATGTTAAGTAGTACAATACTTTTGTTGACTTCTACAATGCATATGATGTTTTTAACAACACATTTACAACACTAAAGAACACATAAACAAGATGACACAATGCATACAATAGAAAATGATGCATTTGCATGAGCAGACAATGCATACACTACGCAAGGTAGTGCATATACAGCTTAAGACGACGCATATACAATGGAAAATAACGCATTTGCAATAATAACACATATACTCAAAATGACGTAAAAACTCAAAACTTTTATGGCAAAGATTAAAAATCAAACACTTAACAAAACCACTTGAAAATAATCTTAAGGGGTTGCCCAGACCTTGGGAATGAGTAGGTATAAATAAAATAAAGAATAATAACCTATAAACAAAGATATCATGGAACGCAACTTCGACAATTACTTCCATAAATACTAAGAAACTTAATAGAGCTTCAAACACCCAAATGACAAAAGGAAAAATACACTTGCACAACAAGGATTCTCACTCGACCAATGATAGACCTCCTGCAACAACAAATGTATACCCAGAGAGAGAGTTCTCTCAACACAAACGCATACCCAGTGTCGTGAATGGCAAAACACATAGAACATGAAATAGTTATCAACAAACTATATATAAATTTCCAATCACAAGTCCAATCCCCAAATATTTATTTTTCTAACTATACAAAACTATAGAATATAAATATAATCAACCCATCTCCTAGAAGAAAATATGCAGACACAAAGCAAACAGAAAACCAGTAAAATCCAAAATTACAAAAAGGAGTAGAACTCTAACCTGCAACTTGTGTTATGGAAAGTATTTGAAGAAGAGCTCCAAGTCCAAATCCAATAAGCTCTAGCAATCCAAGCCAAAAATTTAAAAAAAATCCAAGAGCCAAAGGAAAAATTTGCAAAAAAAATTTCAAGAAGAAGCAACCGGAAAAAAATCTTGACAAACAAAATAAAAAGCCATTCAATAATCCAAAACCCTAGCCTCCATGAGAACCAATCAAAATATTCCTTTTTGGAATATATTTTACCATCCCACCATATAGTATAATTTTATCCTCCCATTTCAAATTCATCCAATGAGAGTAAAGGGTAGGTAGAATAAATATAAAACATGTTTATACAAACAAAGTGGGAAATATTATTATTTTATACTAAAGTATGTATACACCCCCAAATACAAATAAAAGTCAAACTATATAAATAAATTATAAGCCATGAAATTAAATAATCCAAATGGGATTTAATAAATAAATAACTCAAAGCTCATAAAATAATTAAATAACCATATAAGATATTAAACATTAAATAAATAAATAAAACTATAAGCAATAAATAAACATAATCAAATAAATAAATAAATCTCAAATAAATGGCCAACCTCCAATAAGGATTAAAAAATAAATATTAAATAAACCTTAAACACCATAAATAAACATTAATAATCAAATAATTCAATACTCAAAAGACAATAATTCAATCAATTAAATTAAACATTAATACCTACAAAATCACACATAAATACATCAAATAAATCAACATAAGCTAGCATACTCACAAACCCACAACTCACCAACTGACATGGCGAATTACGCCAAGATGTTGATGACTCACAGTAATCAACTTAGACCTAGAGTATGTGTAGGGAACTCATGTAATATCTGAACCACATGTCATTGGGATTTTTTATTCAATTGGCCAGTGGATAGATATTGTGGGTCTCCAATCCCACCGTGATTTTTTCTCTTTGAGGTTTTCCACATATAAATCTCTGTGTTATGGTGTTGATTCATGTGGCTGCATTTATATTACTTGTTGTTACTTTCTTTTATGCATACTGGTTATTAAGTGGATTTGTTAATAAGGTTAAAAATATTATATCCGCCATAACACTGATTTACCCCCCCCCCCTCTCAGTGTTCTTGGATTCTAATAATTGGAATCAGAGCTTGGTGCCTCAGAATAAGTCTAACAACTCGAGGAAGATCCTGTATCCGGAATCCAAGGAGATGAGTTTGCAGAAGAAACTTGAAGTAGCACTTGAAGCTTATGATGTTGAAAGGTTGAAGAACTTGAACCTGCAAGATGAGTTGAATTCTGCAAAGGAATTCATCCTTACCTTGCAAGAGAGGTTATCATCTTCTCAAGCTAAAAGGAAGGAACTTTTACAAAATCTGGATGATGAAGAGAAGAATGCCCTTAAGGAATTATGTCAGAAGCTGAGTCAGGAGAATAATGCCATGAATAATGAGATGCAAGCCATGACCATGAGGATGTCAAAGGAAATTGAAGACTAGAAGAAGAATGAAGAAAATCTTGCTATATCTCTAAAAGACATATCTGAGGAATGCATTAGGCTGGCGCATGAGAATGATGTGTTGAGAATAGAGTTGGTGCAATCATAGAACAATGAGCAAGAGTTGGAAATAATGGTGACAATCCTAAGAAGTGATCTGGATGCTACAAATGAATACAAAGAAAATTTTAGGGTTAGTTCTGCAAGGCTTAATGAATTATTGAAGGATCAAAGAGACATTGGAGACACTAGAGGTCTTGGATTTGAGCATGGAGAAAGCTCCGGTATTGCAAATTAGGGGAATCTACCAAACAAATGGAATCTAAAATCACCGCTAAGGAAACACAATGCAAACATATTTAATGGTAGACACTTTATTTGTAATAAGTTTGGTCATAGAGAAAGTCAATGCAGGAATAGTGCAAATTAGAATCATAATGCAGTTCCCGGTCAGTGTTCAAATTGTAAGAAGTATGGTCATAGGACAGAAGATTGTAGAATGAATGTGAGATGTCATGTGTGTGAAAATTTTGGACATATAACTAACCAATGTAGGTCAAAGAACGGTCAAGGACTCAACAAGGCAATTCAAAAGAACAATGTTACTTGCTATGCATGCAACAAAATATGACACATTGCTAAATATTGCAGAAGCAAGAATACACTAGAAGGGAATGGCACATCTAATGAGAAGGGAAAGAAAAAGGTTGATGAAATCTAGCAAGCTCATGCTAAACAGTGGGTTAGAAAATCTGATGATCAACCGACAGAGGCAAATTCACTGGTTATTCAACCGACATAGCAAAATGTTCCTGCACCAGCAGGAAACACATCCAGTAACTAAGGCAATAGCCTTAGGGGGAGACAAATGAATGATAGATTTTGCATTACCCCCAGTAGTGGTCTGAAAGCTTGTTTCAGATTTTTGTGAAGTCAATTTGAAGGATAACCGACACTGAGATAATGGATTTTGAATCCGGTATGATATGATGACATGCATTAATGTCAATAAGGAATTAGGGTTTCACAGGATAAAAATGATAAGTTGCTTCATTTTTTATCACACAACACTCAGAGAGAAGAAGAGTGATTTTAAGGTGATCAAGATGATTAAGAGCATTTTCCAGCGATTTCCAGTATTTTTTGAGCGGATTTTCAAAGGTTTTCATCAGCTTAGGTTAAGAGGTATTTTCTCTATTTTTCACACTACTTTTCTGAAATCGTGATGGCTTTTGGATCTGCTCCCGCTCTAGGAGGTGTGGCTACTCCTGTTGTAGTGGACATTAAGGATCATCGATGTCTGAAATTTAAGCAATGCCCTCAAATTACAAAGTTTGATGACTTAATCGATGCATTTTCTAGGGTTCCTGATGGAGTTCTTTATGTGGAAGATGTGAGAGCATATATTCATTGTACTCTAGAGGATCTGGGATCATCAGAGATTAAACCAGTGTACTTGTCCACTTTGTTGAACAAGGATGGATTGATCAAACCGGAATTTCAAATTTTGAAGGACCAGGGTCTCATCGATATTCTGGAGATGCCCAAGTTTGAGGATGAAATGGTTTGGTACGTACTGAGCTGAGTCCATGGTGAGTTCATATGGCTTGACCGACCCTACAAAATCTCCAAGGAGATGATTCGTGCTATCACCAATTTACCCCAGGTTGGACAGATGCCAGGTAGGAGGAAGATTATGAATAATGAATTGAAATAGTTAACTGATGCCACCTTTGACAACCAGTCAATGCAGATTAGCACCATCAGGGATAAAGATGTTCAATTTGCAAGCATGGTGATTGGATACAAGGTAACCCAATCCAACCGGTTGACCTCTGTTTCTAGTTCTTGTATCTATTGTGCACACAAGATGGTAAAGGAAAATGTGAAATATGATCTATGTAAGTGGATGTGTAATGAATTGATTTCAAATTTGGGAAAGAGTAAGGGAAAAGTGAAAGATACATTTCGATATGGGAATCTCATTGTCTTTTTAATGATTGTATTTTTGAATGAGATACCAGGATCCAGTAGGAGGCAATGGGCCTTTGATATATCAATAGGAAAATAGATTAAGGATGCAGTTGAATAGAAGACAGAGGAGAAAGGTCAGGATGAACAAACTGAAGTCAAGGTACTGACACCTTCACTGGCTGTTGGTCCCTCATTGTTGGCACTTGACTCATCAAGTCAAGAAGATTTTGGTCATGTTGGGAATAAGAATATTGAGCAACTGAGAAGTTTTAAGTTGATGTTAGTTGTAGCTCAGAAATTGAGGAAGGAAGGATCAAAGGATAAACAGGTTATTGAGTAGGCTATTCCAATTTTACAACAACTTGCATGGGAATGCAAGATAGATCAAGTTACTAGCCCATCTAGTAAGTTGAAAGGTTTGACTGAGCACATTGCAAAAGAGTATAAAAATCTTCAACAAGTATCAAACCGACAATTGGTGGAAAGCTATAGTATAGCTAGAAAGGTCACCTCTGATAATATGATCACATCTGACAAAGCTAAGTTGATAGAAGAGATGACAAGGATTGATGAAGCTCTTCATCAATGTAGTCGTATATACCGGTCTTGCACTAACACAACAAAACTTACAATAGACCTGGATAATAAAGTTAAGGAAAATAAGGACAAATTGGAACAACTTGTAATCACTTTTGATGGTATTGAATCATTGACCAGCTCTTTTGATGGTCAAATTTTTCTTTTAGAGTCTGAAATTTTAGCCCTAGAGAAGGAAAAGGACAAATTAATCTGGCGGGCCAGAGAATTGAGAGGTTTGGTAAGTCCCTGGCTCAATACTTTGCTACTTCATAAGTGGGAATGTATGGACTAGATGAATATACCCACACTGGCAACCCTAACAGAAGAAGAACTACACACTTGCATTCTGAATGGGTTTGTATCAATTTTGGGAACTCTAAAATCTAGTTGGGATACTTATTTGGCATTTTTGAAGGGCGCTTATCCAGATATTTTCAAGTACATTTAGATCTAGTATTCACAATTTTGCTTTGTACAAAATTTCATTCATTTCTTATTTTTTGCCCCGGCCTTTGGCATTGTTGTCAAAGGGAGAGAGGTGGGTGTGAAAAATGTCAAGGGACATAAGAAGTAATGTATAGCTCAAGGGGAGCAGCCTTCTGAGATTAGTTTTGGGAGATCATTTTTTGGACAGGAACCGATACAACACTTCAACGATCCATTTTTCACATGAGTATTGCCATCAATGCCAAAGGGGGAGATTGTTGGCAATTGACACTCATCCGGGTTATAGGTGTTGAAGCAGTCATCGGTGAGGAGGGACCTCAAGGAGATCAGTCCAAATCGGTCAACAAGAGTAAACATAACGAAAACACACAAATGTGATGGAGGCAATGAAGAACATATAGTTTTATTGGATGAAATTTGATTACATCCAACCGGTAACAACTGGGTTACAACATACCAACACACAAGACTGGTAGAATAGGTTACACCGGGACCTTGAATCGAAAGATCTATCTTCTAGGCATAGTTTATCTATCTGATACTCCTTGATTCTCAATTGATTATATTCTACACCATGATTACACACACACACACACACAGAGATATATATATATATATATCGATCCAAAGTATCCGGTCAGCCCAAAAAGGATCAAAACCCAAAGAACAAAACCTAATGTGCAAAATGAACAAGGTCGGCCTCTGCTAAGAGATTCCTCTAGAAAATCCAAAGGATGAAACATATAAGGTCGACCACACACAAAGAAATATCGAGATCAACATCCAAGGCTCCGCAAGCTTCAGAATGGGCTCTAATAGATCACCAGAATAGGTCTCAAGAAATTGGTAACAAGAAACTGTCATGGAAAACAATAGCGATATCTTGCTGGAAAGTGATCCAAATGAGATGCGGTTTGAAAGAAAGAAAGATGATCAAGTCTTCAAGTAGAATCCAACTCCACAGGATCCGGTGAGCCAAAATCAAGACACACAGAAAGGAAAACTGAAACTGCAAATAGAAAAGAAAATGTTTTTGGTTGATGCAAGATTGTTGTGAACCAAGAATGCTCATGCATCAAACATCGGGGGTTAATGAAAAAGTGAGCACTCTCACTTTGCTGGGGTTAGAGGGAAACCAAGGTGGTCTACCTCTACCTGAGAAATCCAAGATGAATCTTCAACTGGTCGGCTCTTCCACTTTACAAGATATTCTTTGTATTGATTGTTCCGGGTACTATGCCCAATCCTACTGTCCAAAATTTCTTCAATCTGATATGGTTCCTTCCAGGGCAATTGTTTCTCAAGGTCTACAACACTGTCCTCACTAAATTCTGGTTCATGGTACTCATGAAGATCTACAATGTTGAATTTAGGTGAAATACTTAGACTATCTGGTAGCCCTACTTCATATGCATTTCCAGAACTAAACTTCCTCAAAATCTTACAGGGTCCAAACTTCTTCATCTGCAACTTATTATAAGTTCCAATCGGGAATCTCTCTTTTCTCAAGTATACCATCACCTCATCGCCAACTTCAAATTCCTTATGTCTCCTCTTCTCATCTGCCTTCTCCTTTTATTTTCTATTCATGTCCTCCAAATGTTGTTTAACCTGAATATGCAATGCTTCCATGTGATCTACAAAATCTTCTGCTTCTGAACTCTTTCAGTCTTCACTACTGATTTCTCTCAATTTTGCTATTCCTCTAAGATGCACTCTGGTAACAATCTTAAAAGGTGTTTTTCTGGTACTTCTATTCACTGACTTGTTATAGGTAAACTCTTCTTGTGCAAGGATCAAATCCTAACTTCTGGTTTTATCTTCGACTAAACATCTCAACAAGTTTCCCAAACTCCAGTTAACTACTTTTGTCTATCCATCAGTCCGTGGATGAAAAGTAGAACTCAAATTCAAATATGTCTTCATCTTCTTCCAAAGTTTTCTCCAAAAATAGCTAACAAACTTAGTATCTCTATTTGAAACTATGCTCTTAGGTAATCCATACAATCTAACCACTTCCTTGAAAAATAGGTCTTCTACATGCAATGCATCTAATGTCTTTTTACAAGGTATGAAATGAGCCATCTTTGAAAAGCTATCCACTACCACAAATATAGAATCATTCTTGCTCAGTGTCTTAGGCAATCCGAGTACAAAATCCATGCTTATATCCTCCCAAGGTCTTACCGGTACTGTCAAAGGTTTATACAATCCCACATTCTGACTACTACCTTTTGCAACTTGACAAACTCTATAACTCTGAACATATCTCTTAACATCCTTATGAATCTGGGGCCAAAAGTATTTCTCACTCACTAATCCAACTATTTTATCAATGCCAAAATGTCAAGCTAAACCTCCACTATGTTTCTCTTTGATTAGGTTCTCTTTCATGGAACTCTTAGGTATGGATAATTGAACTCCCCTGAATAAAATACCATACTGAATGAAATAATCCAACCATTTGCTTCTATCAACCATAACCGGTTCTCTACATGCTTTCCAAGGTTTTGCAAAATCTGGGTCTTCATCATACAAGGTCTTCAAATCTTCAAAACCTAATATTGTCACTCTCATCTCTGTCAACAAATTCCTTCTCCTACTCAATGCATCAACAATTTTGTTAGATTTCCCACTTCTATGCTTCAACACAAAGGTGTAACTCTACAAGAATTCTACCCATCTCATATTTCTCTGATTCAACTTTCTCTAACTTTTCAAATACTTCAAAGCTTGATGATCTATATACAACACAAACTCCTTAGGAAACAAGTAGTGTCTCCACTTCTTCAAGGCTTGAACTATGGCATGAAATTCCTGATCATACACTGAATATCTCTTCTTGTCATCATTCAATTTCTCACTCAAATAAGCTACTTCTCTCCCTTCTTGACTCAAAACTGCTCCTATTGTTGTTCTACTTGCATCACAATCCACTTGAAATACCTTATTGAAATCCAATAAAGCCAACACAGGTTGCTCAGTCAATTTCCATTTCAACAATTCAAAACTTTTGTTTACATTGGTGGTCCACTTGAATTCCTTCTGATCTCCCCTCATGGTCTTAGTCATAGGGTTACAAACTGAATTAATTTTTTTGATAAACTTCCAATAAAAAGTAGCCAATTCATGAAATGATCTTACCTCTCCAATACTTTTTGGTGTAGGCCACTCAACAATGGATTTCACTTTCTCAATGTCCATCTTCAAACCATCCTCATATATCACAAAGCCCTAATAGACCAACTCATCCTTAATGAAAGTGCACTTCTTGATATTGATTACCAACTTTTCTTCTCTCAACCTCTGTAAAACTTGTCTTAACCGCAACAAATGCTCTACTTTTGTTCTACTGAAAATCAAAATGTCATCCAAGTACACAATAACAAACTTACCCAAAAATTTCTTCATTACCTCATTCATCAGCCTCATGAAAGTACTCGGTGCATTAGTCAATCCAAAAGGCATCACCAACCATTCATATAGTCCTTCATTTGTCTTAAATGTTGTCTTCCACTCATCACCTTCTCTGATCTTGATTTGATGATATCCACTCTTCAAATTTATCTTTGTAAAGTATTTTGCTCCACTCAAATAGTCCATTAAGTCATCCATCCTAGGCAAAGGAAACTAGTATTTCATTGTGATGTTGTTTATTTCTCTTGAGTTGGTACACATCCTCCATTCTTCATTCTTCTTAGGTGCTAATACTGCTAGTACTGCACAAGGGCTTAGACGTTCTTTGGTCAGACCTTTCTTCAACAACTCCTACACTTGTCTATTCAGTTCTTCATTTTCTACCGATCTCAACCAATGTGCAGCTTTGTTAGGCAAACTAGCCCTAGGAACCAAGTCCACGCAATGACTAATACTTCTAACAGGTGCCAATCCATCAAGTACATTATCGAAGATGATATCCTCATATTCTGTCAGCAAATCTCTTATATCTACCAGGTTTTCTCCTTTTGATTCTGTTCTCTCAGTCTTCTTACGAATTAAAGCAAAACACGCATTCTCATGTCTCAGTCCATCCATGAATTTCCTTCTATCTACTTAACAGATTTTGGTATTTGTACAAACTTCACTCTTCAAAGGTTCCTCCAAAGGGAACAAGGTTTGCTTCATCCCATTGGCCACAATAGTGTATGCATTCTTCCTCCCATCATGTATTGCCTGTCTATCAAACTGCCAAGGTCTTCCCAACAAAAGATGACAAATATCCATAGGCATAATATCACACAAAACTTCATCATGATATTTCCAAATTTTCAATTTTTGTAAACATTGTTCACTTACTAACAACTTATGTTCATCTTGAATCCATGCTATCTGATAAGGCTTAGGGTGTTTCTGTTAATATTATTTCAGGATTTCTCGTAGGTGGCATTTTGATTAAGTGGCAGGGATATCTTTTGATTTTTGACCATTTTCCTGTACGTTAGCATGTGCACCAAGTGGTGTCTCGGTGTTGCCTCAAGTATCTCTCTTTTCTCACTCAAAGTTGAGAGAACACAGAGCTACCATGTGAATCAGGTTTTTATATTGGTCTATGCTTCTTAGCCCCAACATCCATCATGTAAAGTTGAAGACACCTGGTGTCCCAACATTGCACGATCCATTTCTCTTTCTATGCTCAACTTCGGATATCCCCCGAGCCGCTACGTGTCTTCCATGGTAGTTTGTGAACCAGGATGCGGTTTGCATCGCGGTTTTCTTGTTGGGCAGGTGCAGGTATCACCATGACGCATTTGAGATAACAACTTCAAAGGTTATTTTGATGGGTAGTATCTCGCAGTGTGTCACGCCAAGTTATCTTGTCAGAAGTGGTTTCTAGGATGTTGTTGATGTTGCGAGTTGTTAGCTAGGAGCCGAGGGCTCTATTTATGCTTTCTTTTCCTTGCTTTGAAGGGTTTAGACTTTTAGAGAGATTTTAGACTTTGGCTCATTAAAGAGGCCTTTATGTTGATTTAATTTGGTGAATGATAGACATGTCAAATTGTTCTTATGACCTTTGTGATTATTTTATTTGAAGCTTAATATATTGACTTCTGTGCTATTTTCAAGTTTAATAACTTCTATGATATTTGTTGTGAGACTTCGTGGATTAAAATTTGTTCTAAGACTTGTTATCTATTGGATGAATGGTTAATGTCATTTTATGTTGAATGAGTTTTGTTGAGTTACTCTCTCGAATGATTCTAAGCATGTAGATTGTTGAATGAGCTTTAAAGCCGCATGTCTCTGGGTTTTAAATGTTGTTAATGATTTTCTTAAATATTTTGTCGTATTTCCTAGGTAGTGTAGATTATTTGTTTTAATTTTCTTCTTCCCCTTTTCTCCCTCAATTATATGAAGAGCCAACTTCTTAAACTCGAAGGTCATTCGGTGAGTTTTGCACAAAAGGTCCCCCATCACTGAATTTCCCATAAGGCTGTTAGCGTTTAACGTAAAATTAAGAGTCAATAGTTCTTTTTCTAGCACGCCCGGTGGGACCATAATTTTGAACAAACCTAAGATATTTTATGAGCCATAGACCCATTACCAGAAGCCAGACAACTTTGAATCTCAGTTTGCCCCTTCCACCCCTAGTAAGTGTTCATTCATCCGCAACCACTTCTTCTCTAAACCCACATATCTTCCTTGTGTTTGTTCCCATAATAATGGCTCAGATTCCTTCCAGAAACTTTGTGACATGGAACAATAGAAGCCCTCTCATTCCTCCCATTCCACCTATAGGATGGAGGTTGATTCCCTCTGTCGTACTAAAATTTGTCCCTAAATTCACTGGAGAATATCCCAAGACCCTTGGGGAGTACCTACAAGATGTGGCCAATGTCTACACCACCCATAACATCACTGAGAAAAATATAGCTTTTAGATTTCTCATGGCTTCAATCAAAGGGAAAGCTCTAGATTGGTACAGATCCCTTGGTCCAAATTCTATAGCCGAATGGGATCAGCTGGGTGACTGCTTCTTTCAGAGATTCTCTGACAAGGTTGATAGGTCATCCCTAATGCATCAATTGATTACCATAAAGAGAGCCCCTCAAGAAGCGCTGACATAATTCAACTTGAGGTTTTAGAGGACCTGGCAAAGAATAATGTTGTCTGCCCGTCTACCTGTGGATATGGCATTCATTTTTTATCTGAAAGCCTTCAACTTTCATATATCTATGATGATTCGATCTCTCAGAGGAAATACCCTCCCGGATGCGTTTGATTTGGTAGTCCAAGCAGAAAATAATCTAATCGATGTCGGGAGGCTTGCAACACAACTGCTCATGCCAGTCTTTCCTGAGCTATTAAATCAGGTCCCTGAATGAGTCATGCCAAGAACATCTTCTCCCCAATCTATGTACGTGTACCTTGGATCACAACAATAAAATCCACTTCCACCCTCATCTCTAGCTGTGGAGGTCGGCGATATGAAAAAATTGTTGAGATCTTTCTTGAATGAAATTGTCAATCCGGAAAGGTCCCTATTCCCACCTGCTAGACCCCCTTTTCAACAAGATTTCCTAGGGAATAGACCCACGTATTAGCAAAACCAATATGCAAATAACCAAACTTCCCAAAGTCAGCTGAACGACCAGATAGTTCTGGTACCCAATCTTTTACAGATTGTCTATCCTAACACCGGTAAAGAGTTGACCATGGGACAAAATAATCTAGTGGATGATACCAATTCTTGGTGTTTTCCATGTAACAACACCCATGCCCCAAGAAATTGTCCAAGAGGTAATTTACAACAAAAAATTGCATATCAATGGAACCTAGGCATAGCTTTAGAGTATTCGGTTTATGCATCCCTTGGCATGGACAATACGTCTCTCATTGCACAAATGCAAGGTATGTCAATGGAGCAAGAAACAAAGATAGCTCTAGACCATGCACTATTCTCTTGGACGGAGGTTGAAGATGTCTTGCTCACAAATGGCACAACCATACCAAGCTCGGTGGTTGCTCAAGTGTAATCAGATTATAACCTCCAGTCAAAAAGGTGCTTCACGGGGGAAAATGTAGGCACGCAAGGGAGATTTATCGCAGATAAAGCTCCTGAACAACCTGTAGTCACTACCACATACCTGAGAAAGGAATTTATCCCCTATAAGCCAAGAGAGGCAAATTCATCAGTGTCGTTAGTGTTGGATGTGGTGGAGCAGCTAAAGAAAGCCCCGACCAACGTCTCCTTATGGGATCTCCTTAGTATCCTAGAGTAGAAGAATCAATTGAAAGAAGCTATGTTAGAGGTGGAGAAAAGTGCAGGTAGAAATGCTGCTAATCCTCTACAGGTCAGCGAAGAAAGATTTCAGCTCCCCACAAAAAGATCGCACTCACTGAATGTGTTGACAAATGAGGCAATACCTTGTAAATCCCAAGTGGAAGGTAAGCCTAAACCAAATCCTTTCTATTTGACCCTCATATTAGGAGATAAGATTTTACACAATTCTATGATAGATTCCAATGCTAGCACCACCGTCATGCCTAAGCGAATTGCTGAGGTTTTGAATATCAAATATTAGCCTTTAAATAGGGGTGCTATGCAACTAGATGAGAATAAGGTTATATCATGGGTCTTATCAAAAGCCTTTCGCTAATGTTGTTCGCCTATCCTAGTGTCACTGTGCCTGAAGAAGTAGTAGTTATTGACATTCCACCTGTTTTTGGTCTCTACCTTTCTCGAGACTTCACCGCCAAAATAGGAGGGTACCTATCCCTAGACTGTTCCCACCTTATGCTCACCTTTGATCCAACTCATACCTCCATCTCCAATGAAGAGAGGGAAATGGTAGAGCTTCTTGAAGATGAAGAGGTGACTGGAGATATCCCACTAGAGCAGGATGTTTTTCTCAATGAGTTCATAAATTTTGATCCATACTCCAACTATCATGCCACAGGTCTTGGTACTTACTGCATTTTTTATGAAGATTGAGTCATCTAAAAACTAAGTAAAGATTCGTTAACCAAAGAAGAGTTGTCTTCTACAGTTTGGACCTTACACTTTGATGGCGCAAGATGTAAAGTAGGTTCAGGGGCTAGGATTTGCCTTACTTCACCTTTGGGTGAATGGATTCTGAAGTCTTTTCATCTGCAATTTGTTTGATCCAACAATGAAGCAGAATATGAAGGGTTGATCCAAGGCTTAAGATTGGCAGAAAGGATGGGTATAAAGAAGTTGAAAGTTTTGGGCGATTCTGAGGAATCTCCAGTATCGAAAACATCCATATGATATGCTACCACCATAGGACATGGAATCTGATCGAAAGATTTGATGTTTTCAACATCCAAAGGATTCCTCAAAAGACAAATACATCTGCTGATCAGGTAGCTACTATTGGATCACAATTTGATTCTGTTGTGGACCTACTCGCCAATCCCAAGGCGGTTTGTGTGATCGTTCGACCAACTATTGTTGACAATGACACCCACTGGCAAGTTTTTGAAGCGACAAGCAAATCACTTTGCTCATTCAAAACTTAGGAGATTTTGCTGATCAATTGCAGCCTAAGGTAAAGGAAGCTTACGGGGAGTAGATCATTCACTTGATTTCCAACAAGCTCCCAAATGGATTGATCACCTGAGAAAATTTGTTTGACCATGATGATCCCAAATATGACACATGAAAAACTTATGACTGATAAGGGTGACTACGTAGAAATGTCAGTAGGGAATGAGAGAATACTCAAGGTCGGAAAGGAAGTTCCCTCAAAAGATCAAGAGAGACTAGCTTGATATTGTGATTAATATGTGGGCATGCTATCATGGTTATATGAAGATTTGAAAGGATACAATTCTAGCATCATTCAACACACCATTGAGCTCATTGATGGGGCCAAGTCGATCGAGCAGAAGCAGAGACTTGTCAATCCAAAGATTGAGTTCCTTATGGCTTAGAAATTGAACAAGCTGATAGAATCAAATATCATCAATCCCATCAAGCATAGTACATGGGTATTCAATTTGGTGCCTGTCAGAAAAAAGAATGGAGATATCTGGCTTTGGGTATATTTTTGAGACCTAAACCAAGCATCTCTAAAAGACCATTATCCTTTGCCACCAATAGAATAGTTGTTAAGCACGGTAGCGGGGTTAGAGATGTTCTTGATGTTGGATGGTTTCTCGGGTTATAACCAGGTATTGGTAAGCCAAAAGATCAACATAAGACAACCTTCACAACCAAATGGGGAACATTTTCTTATCAGAAAATATCATTTGGGTTGTCAAACGTCGGTGCAACTTTTCAAAGAGCTATGGATCTGGCTTTCAAGGAGCTCATTAATAAAATTATCCTCATATATTTGGATGACTTGACCGTGTTTTCAAAACACAAAGAAGATCACTTCGATCATCTTGAGCTAGTGTTCCATAAGTGTTTGGAGTTTGGCATCTCTTTAAATCCAAAGAAAGGCATCTTTGGGGTCCCGCAAGGAAAATTATTAGGGCACATAGCGTCAAAAGAAGGAGTCTCCATCAATCCAGATCGAGTGCAATAAAGGAGCTCCCTCTTCCGATCAACAAAAGGGTGTTCAGTCCTTCCTAGGTAAGGTTAACTTTGTTAGCCGCTTTATCTCAGACTTTGTTGGGATGGTGAGGCCCATCACTCTAATGCTTAAAAAGGAAACACATTTTAAATGGACTCCTAAAGCTAAAGAGGCTTTCGATAAGATCAAAGATTCTATCTCTTCATCCCCCGTGCGATCCAACCCCGTTATGTCTAAAGATTTTATAATGTATGTTTTCTCTAGCCATTATAGCATTGTTGTGGTTCTAACCCAGAAAGATGTAGACAAAAGAAGTGAGCACCCCATAGCTTTCCATTCCAAAACTTTGAAGGAATATGAGGATAAATACAATTTTGTTGAAAAGAAAGCTTTGGCCATTGTCAAAGGCCTAAAAAAGTTTAGGAATTTTATCACCTATAATAAGACTACTGTGTATGTTTCCCACCCTTCAGTCAGGGAATATATAGTGGAAGGTGAAATTATAGAGAAGAGAGTGAATTGGATTACCAAAATCCTGGAATATGACATTGATGTAAAACCCACCAAGGTGATCCGCGGCCAAGGTTTGTGTGATTACATAGCCCAAGAGCTTGAACCTCAAGAAGCCGAGGTTTTTACATGGAAAGTTGTAATGGTCACCTCCGAACCAATAGAAACATGCTGGATGGAGACACAAAAACATTTTATGAAGAGTGGGATTTTTCCTAAAGACCTCCCTCCCAAAAAGAGGAGATTCTACTGGATGCAGAACAACGACTTCCACCTAGAGGATGAAGTACTTTTTAAGAGAAATTTTGATGGAATCTTGCTCCGCTGCATGGACCAAGGCCAAACTAGTAAGATTCTACATGAATTTCATTATGGTTCATCAGGGGGCCAATTTTCAGTGCAAACCACCATCATTAAGATCATCTACACTAGGTACTTATGGCCCTCTATGTTTAAAGATGTGCACACTCTGGTAAGGGATTGCAAAGAATGCCAGTACTACAATAGTAGGGGCAGAAAGAAGGCAATACTGCTCAAGCCCATAATGGTGGAAGAACCCTTTTCTTAGTGGGGTCTTGATTTCATAGGGATGATCAACCCCCAAGCTCAGTGGGACACAAGAGGATCTTAACTACTACTGACTACACCAGATGTTCCAAGTTTGTCCCCCTGAGGAATTCATCAGAGGCTGAAATATTAGAATTTCTGGAAGATTTAGTGTGTCGTTATGGTGCACCAAAGACCATAATATCAGACAATGTGCAAGCATTCATAGGCTCACGAGTCACCCAGTTCGCTCTCAATAGAGGTATCTACCTGAAGACCTCCTCAAACTACTATCCATAAGGAAATGGCCTAGCTGAGTTTACCAACAAGAATCTCATAAGACTCATTAAAAGGATGGGCTTTGAGCACAAAAGGGAGTGGCATCACCAGTTGAGAAGCACATTATGGGTAGACCGGGTAATGCCCAAATAGATTCTAAAGAACTCTCCATACAAGATGGTCTACAATAAGGACGTATTATTCCCTATGTCTTTAGAGAGAACCGCCTTACAATTACTCAAATCTATCAAGGTGGCAGAAAATGGTCCCATGGAGGTGAGATTGGCGGAAATTATGGAACTAGAGGAAGCAAGTGAAGCAGAATTTTCATCCCTTCAAAACTACCAGCAAATCATCAAGAGGTGGTTTGATAATAAGAAAAGTTATGACCCGAGATTCAAGCAAGGTGACCTTGTTTTAAAATACAATGAGAGGGCAGCCAAGCCCGGTCAGCATGCTAAATTTGATTGTTTATGGGAGGGACCCTTCCACATTATAAATTGCAAAGGTTTAAATACTTTCAATCTCGAGGATGCATGGAGATTCTCTCAGAATCCCGATCAACGAGTTCCATCTTAAACATTTTCACTAGTAGCTTTTTCCTAATGTACAATAATGTAAATAGTGTTTTTATGTGTGCCTTATTTATCTAGTTATGTTTCTTCATGCATTCCCAAAGTGAAAAATGAATCACAAGATACACCATGATAAAAATTTAAAAAAATCATTATATTATAGGTATCTTGTTACAATATATAAATGAGGCCTGCAACCTAGTTTTGAGAAGAAAAAAGACAAAACTTTCTAAAGATAGGGTAGCATTATCTCAAGGATCCTCTTCATCTTCATCCTCATCCATTTGAATTTTGAAGTCATCATCTTCATTTTTAACATCATCTCCCTCCTACCACTTGTGGCCAGAGTCGTCGCCAAGCTCTTGTGCTATTGACACAAGCACCAGGTTGGGTTGGACATGCGACGACAAGATCCGCGGGAATATGTAGTCCCTGAACTCAGTATACCATTCATTACTAGCCGGAACAGGCAATATCAGATGGAACCGGAGGAGGAACTCTGCAGAAACCTTTGCATGGAAGCAATGAGATGACAATGACATGGTTTTCAGACCACCTATAAGCGGATGCTAGGTCACATCCTCACCGAAGGTGATGAAACACCACAAATCTGAGGCCAGAGGTAAGCCTCTGAAAGGGACGTAATACGCCACCACGTCTTCTATGCCACCTAGATACTCCAAGGAGAAGAGCGCTTTAGCTAGCTCCGAGGTCAGATAACCAGTCATCCCGGTATCCAGTAACGACCCCACAAAATGTGAGCAGATATCCATGTTTACACGGTATTTATCCACGTTGTCAATGAAATCCTCTCCAAGTACACATTTGATGGCAATAATGATCAGAGGATTTTTTGCATCATGTCATCCCCTATAGCCTCTGGTCTGAAATATTCCCTAAGAAAGTGACTTGAGCCTTACTACTGGTGAGCCTGATGGGAGTATCTATTTCTTCAAGAAACTTCATCATTGAGCTGGATACTATGCAAAAGAATGTCTGAAAAGACATATTTATAGTGAATTTTCAGCTATAGATGATAAATGAAGTAAAACACCAGTGCTCCCAATTTTTGATGCAATTATCTTCCCTCATCAGCTCGCACAAGTAGATGAAGTTTGGTTTGAAGGTTGCGTACATCCTGCCCTATACCTCGAAAGGAGAAGCAGTGTCCTCAGACACCACACGTATATATAGGTACATCGTGTTTAAGCCATAACACCCATAGGTCTATTATAATTCATGTGAGCTCCACTGGCTGTTAATACTCTTCTTAATGGGGAGATTTGTCCAGACAAGCAGATCGTCTCAAGTGGCTCTAAGTAATGATAGACTAAATATGCATTTTCTTGGGAATCATAGATGGCGGTGCTCATCCCTTTTTAGAATTAATTGCAACTAGAAAATGAACTGGCATACGTGCAAATAGGTGCTTGTCATTAAATGCCTTGTTTCATGATGATCTAGGCATGTGACACATTTAAGGAGGAAGGTCTCCAAAAATTCCCAACATATTGCTCATTCTACACTACAAGCATCGAAAAGCTTTAGAAGTGTCAGAAAGAAAAGCCCTCTTGCAAAAGATGGAGATGGAAGCAACCCCCTTAGGAAGATTGTGGGTAGATGTATTCGGGGAGCTCTCATATTCCTCTCACACCATGCCCCCAAAGCTGGAATATCAAAGAACTAAAGCTAAATCAAAGATGATCACCCACAACTCAGCGACAGTGATAGATTCTCTGGAGAATGTTATTTAGCCCAAACTTCACAAGCAACCTAAGAACCTTAGAGAGGTCGCTTGTGGTAGAATGGTAAATCATAGAAATGAGATACAATCTACAATAGTCAATTTATGGAATAGTGGCCCTCCTCAGTTCGTGGTCCCCATGGTCCCGCACTATCTCGAGTTTGTGGCTGTATGCGCTAGCAGATTTGACCCTATTTCTTTTTCAATTCAGGGCTCTTTTCTGAAAGTAGTTATAACCCTAGAGGCTATGAGAGATATGATGTGTTGTCCCATTTTTTATGGAATGAAGGTGTTCACTGAAAGTGCCATGGAGGAATATTGGAGCACTTGAAGAGATATTGTCTCTTTCTGTCACGATGCGTTGAACCGAATTCCATCAGCTAGACCTCCAAGACTCCCTTTGTCCTACAGTGACTTGAGGCATGATAACCTCAAGGATATTTCCTCGATTCTTGCATGGCTATGTAGTCGTGATAACAACTGGGAGATCACAGCTCCTATGATAGGCTTCTTGTTCAAATGTCGGAAGCAGAAAGGGCCATTTCACTTCGAATTCTCTATTTTTATAGCCAGAGAGATGGTAAAGCAACTAGCTAAATTCCAGCATTTTTGGCAGTTCAAGTTCGCCTCAGTCCTAATTAACCTTTTCTTGCACCAGAATGAGGCTTTTTTCAGCCAATTCATGTGATTGGCTACACATGATGAGTCAGGAAAAAAAATGCTTGTGTCATCCTGGACACCCATCTTGCTAGCTTCTTATGACACCTACCAGTTCTTGGATTGTTTCCTAACTCTCATCCTTCGAGTTCTTAGTTTGATCCCCGAGGAGCCTCTTGCCTACTTTTCTTAGATACAAATGAATTGGATGTACAATGAGCGCCCTCCTTGTGACTCATTTCTAGGTAGTGCTTTTCCTTTATCCGAGTGCATGGATTCTTTGAAGAGCCTTTCCACCTACCTATCTATGTCACAGAAAGAACCCTCGCCCTTGAAATTTCATGGCAGTTGGTGAAGATCGACAGAGCTATAGGGGCAAAAAAACATGATACATCCATAATAGAGGACCACAAAGCTATTGGCCCCATTACTCTCGTTCAAAGAAGCAATTTTGAAAATTTCTTGACATCCAAGCTGGTACAACTTGGCTTAATAGTAATTGATGATATGTGGAGTTACGACCCAGATGGGTGCCTATCTAAGAGAAAAAATGTAGTTAAGAATGAACCACATAATTCATGGGAAGGATGCACTAACTTGCAAGTGAATGACCCAAGTCTCTATGTGGGTCTCAATGATTTTAGTGTTTTAAAATGACCCTTGTGGTTGAATTTTTACTCTATCGTGAAAAAGTAAAATCCAGTGAAGCCCATTCCCCAGAGTATGCTAGAAGCCATGAGGTTGGATTCGTGGCCTAAGAAAAAGAGGGAAGATTTTTGGATCTATCGTCAGGAAGTGAATCAGCCTAGGGCTAACACCGCGAACACTCCTTTTGAAGAGAATTTTGAGATTGAATAATGATAGCATAACAAGTCAGATGAAGAGACAGATGATGAGTCCCCACATGGTGACTCATCCCTCAAGGTGGCCCAATAACAGGAGGTAGAAGTTATAAGTATAGAAGAGAAAGAGACCGAGGCTAATAGGCCTCTTCCTCTTGCTGGTTCAATTCGAAGACCCCATTCCCAAACTGCCAAGAGATCAATTGAGAAGTAGCCACCTAATCCCCCTTCCAATAAAAAGCAATACCTAGGTTATGCAAAGAAAGGTTTATCTTCTCAAGTCCTAGAGGTTCCCCCAGTCTCTCAATGGTCGGTGACTTCTATGGTTCAAATACGCCCTTCTTTGCCCTTTCTCCCTGCTCAATTTGTATCTTCTGTAGCTCCCCATCTCGCATCTATTCCTACTGAAACCCCCACTACTCTAATATTAGCATTTTTCAGGGCTCCGCTCAACCCTCAAGTTGCATCATCATAAGTTTCCATTTCACTCTCGGCCTCTGATTTCATCCCTGTAGTGTTTTCCCCATAGATACCCGATGCAACCACTATCTTGCATAGGCTTGGTTTTGGAAAGTCCACTCCTTCCCCAAATGTTGGGGCAGTGTCCACTAATCCATTTTCTTTAGGAGCCTCTCCTTTCGTCCTTCTGTTTTCTCCAACCATGCTTGTACACTCCATTCAGACCTCTTTTGGTGGCCTTATTTCCCAATTCCCCTTTGCAATCCCTCCTAGTGCAATGTTTGCTAGCCAAGCTATTGCAAACCCGAATGCTTATCATTAATAGGTTACCTAGTCCAGGACTACACGTATTGGTAGGACCGGTAAGAGAAAAGAGAAAGATGGGGCCAGGCCGACCTGTCCGCACATATAGACACATTTCAGTGAGGAAAAGGATAGTCTTTTTTTTGCAACCATGTTCCCCAAGGTCGACAAGCTGGAGGCCCAAATGAGACCCAATGATTACACCTTGCATGCTGTCGAAGTCAATCTCTTGAATGTTACAACATTTGACAAAGTTGAAATGATGGAAGAAGCTTTGAAGGTCGTGTCTTTAAATTTTATCAAAAGAGTCATCGCTTAGAGAAAATGCAACCAGAGAATGCGAGTCTCCGAGAATCTTTGGACCAATAGGGAAAGGAAGATAGAGCTAGGAATGCTGAAATCAACCACTTGCAAGGATTGTTAACATAGGATAACTCTAAAAAAGGAAAGTTGCAATCTGCCCTGAACAATGTGAGTTTTTAGTTGAAAGGACAAGAGGCAATGAGGAATGTGGCCTTGAAAGAACTACAGGAGAAGGAGAAAGAAATATAGCAGCTAAAATTAGCTTCTAGAGATGCTACCCAAGTTCAAACACAGTTGTGTGAGGAGATCCACCTAAAAGAAGAATACGCTCGACAACTAAGTGATGCACAGGTCACGCTTTTGGAGGAAAGAGAAAGGTTTGAGAGAGATGTGTGTGAAAAAAGAGTAGCATGGAGCAAGATGAGAAGAAATTCTTGGATATGGAAGGTTTGTTGCAGCAAGATCAAGATCACATGTCGTGGCTTCAACAAGTTGTACAAGATGAAAATGCCAAAATCCGTGCTCTAGAAAGTCAGGTGGTCCATGAACAAAATATGTGCAGGGAGCTGCAATATGAGGTAAGAGAAAAAGATGAGGAAGTCTTGTAGTTGTCAAACCTTCCTCCCCCCTTGAAGGTTCCTCAAGATTTTTCTCCAATTTTGGTAGAATTGTATATTCCCATTGGGAAAGGATTAAGCAGTATTGCCCTTCGTTGCAACCCATGCTGAGATTTCTAGGAGAAGTGCAGTCCCTCTGTGCTGAAGCGGGCGCTCTCATTAACAACTCTATTATTTTTATTGGTCCTAAGCTCCTCGTAGCCCAGAGCTTAATTCAGATGTTGTTTGCTACTCGGGATGAAGAGTTGAGAGAAAAAGGAATTATAGACCACAAAAAATTAATCTTCCATCTTCATTAACCAGCATAGGGTAGTCATGCATGTATCAACAACGCTTGAGCCTTTACAAATTTTGGTTCTAGATATCAAGCAATGCATAGAGAGGTTTATTTCCCTGGGTCTACCTTCTCCTTTTCCCACAGATGGTTCTGTGTTAGGGATTAAATGATTGTTGAACCAGATAGAGCAATTACAGCAAGATAGGACCTTCCTATAGTGCCTGAATGATCTTGTTTTGGTGGAGGAGGTCGAGTGTATTTTGCACCCCTTGGCCCAACTCTACGCTCTCTTGAAACTAGTCCATGATGAACCATCAATCTTGCCATTCAATGAAGTAATTTTTGTAGAACAACACTACAAGAATCTAAAAGCACAGGTGTTACCCTCTGAAGATGAATGGTTTCTGTTGCAACGGGTCTTTGATTTGCTTCACCCCATCCTAGCATGAAGTCTGGTCTCTGAACCAGTAATTTTGGGTTCTAGCATTCTGCATGTAGAATTCCCCATTTAGTCGCCAAGAAATGTTAATATTATTTCAAGATTGCTCATAGGTGGCATTTTGATCAAGTGGCAGCGATTTCTTTTGATTTTTGGCCATTTTCCCATTCGTCAGCATGCACGCCAAGTGGTGTCTCAGTGTTTCCTCGAGTCGCTCACTTTTATCGCTCAAAGTTGAGAGAACGCAAAGCTTCTGCATGGCTTAGGTTTTTATATCAGTGTATGCTTCTTATCCCCACCATTCATGGGTATGTGTAGGATCATGGTGTGTCAAAATAGGCCCTTAAGTGGCAATGAAATTTTAGAAAATCAGAATTATGCAACTTGACATGAAAATTTGAATAAGTTGTGAACATTATTTTTAAAATATGTAAGAAGAGAATCTATAGAAATTTGAATGTAGTTTCTAAGCTACTAGTTGTTTTTTGAAAAAAAAAAATCCTAGTTGATGAAAATTTTAAATTTCAATGCAGTGGTAATAAAATTTTAGGAAAAAGATAAGTAGACATATGTCTGACCACCCTAATCACAATCAAATCATAAATTTTCTTAATAATATTTATAATATAAGTATTAGACTCATGTCCGAATGTGACACATATTTTTTTATAAAGTAAATAATTATTTATGAATTTTTTACTACACCTATTCAGAAATTCAGAAACTCCTACATCTGACCACCTTAACTTGGTCAAAACCTTATGAATTTTATTTTTTTTAAATTTTCCCTATAGTAGATGAAGCATAGGATGTGATGCATGTTTGGGATTCAAAAAATGTTACACCATTTGAAAGTTATGAGTGTTTTTTCAATCAATCTATCAATCAGGACTTTTGTCAGAATTCAATTAGAAAATAACTAATAATTACTTATTAAAGTCAAAATAAGACAAGCCTTATATTGTTGGAAAGTTTAGAATGTCCTTAAAAAACCCTTTCCATTTTATCAATTTTGGCTATAAAAAAAGTCGTCAGCCACCAGTGTAAAGTTTGGAAAATCAAGGAATACTGAAAAGCACATTTTTCAGTTGACTTTCCAAGCTTGTAACTTCCAAGCCAAAACATGAAGCATTCCCAAGCCAAAATTTCAAATTTTAAATGTGCACTGGATATCCAATTTTAATAAGTAAATTCACTAACTAAATTTGCACATAATTAATCTATTGTTTATTAATATATAACATTTTAATATATTAATTTATAAATAAATTAGTATATGATATTAGGGAGAGGGAGGGAGAGAGAGAGAGAGAGAGAGAGAGAGAGAGAGAGAGAGAGAGAGAGATTAGGGGGAGAGAGGGATATAGAGAGAGAGATTAGGGGGAGAGAGAGAGTGGGGATATATATATATATAAAGAGAGAGATAGAGAGATTAGGGGAGAGGGAGAGAGAGATTATGGGTCCTATGGTGTCCTAAGGGGTCATATTGTGTCCTACAACTCCTTAGGACACCATATAACCCCTTAAGACACCAAATTATGTTGTTATGGGTCACATTGTATCCTAAGGGGTCATATTGTGTCATATGACACCTTTAAGACACCATGTGACCCCTTAGGACACAATATGACCTTTTACGACTCTATACGGTATTATTATGGGTCATATGACCCCTTATGACACCATATGGTGTTGTTAGGGGTCATATGGTGTCCTAAGGGGTCATGGGACACCATATGACCCCCAAGGACAATATATGACCCCTTACGACACCATATTGGGTTGTTATGGGTCCTATGTTGTCCTAAGGGGTCATATTGTGTCCTATGACCCCTTAGGACACCATATGACCCCTTAAGACACCAAATTGTGTCATTATGGGTCATATTGTTTCCTAAGGAGTCATATTGTGTCATATGACACCTTTAACACACCATATGACCCCTTAGGACACAATATGACCCTTTACAACTCTATAAGGCATCGTTATGGGTCATATGACCCCTTATGACACCATATGGTATCGTTAAGGGTCATATGGTGTCCTAAGGGGTCATATGAACAATTTATAATTTGAAAAAATAATTTGTATTGTTATAATTTGTTTCTTGTAGCACATTCATTCCTCATAAAAAGGTTGCTTATTTTGGTCTTCATTTATATGCAGGCATTATTGTACGTAAGCTTTTCTCTTAGGATATGAGGATGGCTGATGCAGATGAAGTGGGATGTTGTATTTGTATATGGATGTGAATTGATGTAACTTTGTTATGATGATATACAATGTCCATGAGCAAATTGGTTTAGTTATATTGATGGTATTCAATGTATCTATACATGAGTACATATTCCTTCATGGATAATGAAAAAAAACCATGTTTGCATATTCCTTCATGGATGTCACATGCAAGTGTAATGGTAATTATATGTATACAATACATGGAAATATTGATGATCATTATGTGTCTACATTGTAATGCTTGTTTATCTATATTTTTTTATTGAAAGAGACTAATGATTTTTTTGCCAACCGAAAAAATGCTGCCCTAATAAAACCATAGGGATTGAAAAACCAAGATAGGCTTTTGTAGGGACCCCTCTCATGGAACCGTAGGTTGAAATGGATCATTCACAAGTGCCACAGATTTCGAGTTATGGCCTACCAAAGTTTGATAATTTTTAGCACTAAGGGTGCTCAAGGGACGACGTCAGTAGGGTATGACCCCGAGTGTTCGATTGAGAGGGGAGGGAATAGGAACATGCATAGGGTAATAATGCCTAACTAGACATGTCAAAGCTGATGGTTCTTTATCACGATGAGCAGAACGAGAAATTGGCCACGCGACAACATTCGATTGAATGAGACTGATGATTTTTTCACCAACCAAAAAAATGCTACCCTAATAAAACCATAGGGAAACTTGAAAAACTGAGATAGTCTTTTATAGGGACCTCTCTCATGGCCCTGTAGGTTCAAAAGGATCGTTCGCAGGTGCCACATATTTCAAATTAGGGCCCGTCAAAGTTTGACAATTTTTGGCACTTAGGGTGCTCAAGGGACGACGCTGGTAGGGTATGACCCTGAGAGTTCGATCGAGTGGGGAGAGGAATAGGAGAATGCATAGAGTAATAATGCCTAACTGGACATGTTGGAGCTGACGGTTCGTTATCACGATGAGCAGAACGATAAATTGGCCACGCGAGAACATTTGATTGAACGAGACTGATGATTTTTTCGCCAACTGAAAAAATGTTGTCGTAATAAAACCGTAGGGAAAATTGAAAAACCAAGATAGGATTTTGTAGGGACCCCTCTCGTGGCCTCGTAGGTTCAAACAGATCATTTGTAGGTGCCATAGATTCTGAGTTAGGGCCCTTCAAAGTTTGACAATTTATAGCACTTAGGGTGCTCAAGGGATGACGTTGGTAGGGTATGACCTTGATCGTTTGACCAAGTGGGGGGGGGGAATAGGAGCATGCATAGGGTAATAATGCCTAACTAGACATGTCAAAGCCGACGCTTCATTATCACGATCAGAAGAACAAGAAATTGGCCACGCGACAACATTCGATTCAATGAGACTAATGATTTTTTCGCCAACCGAAAAAATGCTTCCCTAATAAAACCATAGGGAAAATTGAAAAACCGAGATAGGATTTTGTAGGGACCCCTCTCATGGCCCCGTAGGTTCAAATGAATCATCCATAGGTGCCAAGGATTCTGAGTTAGGGCACATCAAAGTTTGATAATTTTTAGTACTTAGGGTGCTCAAGGGACGACATCGGTAGGGTATGACCCCGAGCGTTCGACTGAGTGGTGGGGGGGCAAAATAGGAGCATGCATAGGGTAATAACGAATTGTATTGTATTGTTCATTAAATGAATTATATTATTCATTAAATGAATTATATTATATTGTTCATTAAATGAATTGTATTATTCATTATACAAACAACACTTATGATGAAATGAAGTGAATTGTATTGTTCATTAAATAACCATTATTAACTATTGTTAATTATTGGATTTAAGATTACATTTTTCCATGATAACACCATACACACATGAGCAACAATTTATATGATCAAATGTCAACTTCTGTATATATGAAAATGTCAAATGATTACAAGTGTATGTCTATACACAAATATGTCATAAATGCCAACTCAAACAAAATCTATGTCTATATATGTGAATGTATGTCCATATACAAAATATACATGCCAACTAGACATGTAAGCATCCCAAAACTATCTATAACATCCTAAGCTACTCATGGATCATCAAAATTGATCCTCTTTGCCACACTACTCGGCTCTGAAGGATCCTACACAAGAAAAAGAAAACCACGACTAAGATTAGTTATATTTTATAAATCACATTCAAAAAGTTAACATAAAAATGAACTATAATTGAACTATTTTTGTTTACCTCATCTCTACATTTTCTCTTCGGCTTTGCAGGACTCTTGATGTATGTCTTCGGTAGAGGGGGTATGTTTTCAATATTTTCATACACAACCTACATATGTTCAGAAACATGACATTGATACAAGTTGGCATATAATTGTCACTGATAATAACAAATTATATCTACTAAATACAAAATAAAATAAACACACATGTACTTGAGGCATCTCTTCTTCTTCTTCTTCTTCTTCTTCAGGTATAGTGGGTGTAGTCAATAAGGATGTGAAGCCAAGAATTCTCTGTACATATACACAACAAGTATATGAAACTATCAATCTATGTCTAGAAGTGTATAATCATTATAAGTTATTTAAACTATTCATTCAATCATATTTGCATTCAATTACCTTTCCCTTGTCTCCAACTGCACTACCAGATCATAAATCACACAACCCCACACTCATGCTACTTGTGCCCTACAAGAGTAAAATAAGATATACATGCAAGTTACTACATAATCTAATTAATACCAATATAAATGATGAGCATGTATGTACAATAAAATACAAACGACTAGGTGCAATAATATATGTACCATAAAGCTATCAAGGCCAAATGAAATGGCCGTCAAGGTGTCCTCCTTGCTCTGTGTCAACTCCTCCTCGGTCATCAATTGTTAAATAGACCATGTAAATAAAAATTAGTACTTTATATTATCTATATTATAAATATTTATTTAAAATATAAAATGAACTAGGAAAAAACAATCTTACCACTACATCATCAATGTATGATGAAGGTGCCTCCTCGCCTCTAGCATGCGAGGTCTCTCCAGGGTATCCTCCAGTCTGTGTCATAACATCTAGTGCACCATGCATCTCATAATCTATACTGTGTGTGGGAGGATCAATAGGCTATCCAACTGGACCCAAGCATACATGCCCACACATGACACAACTATGGGGCATGCAAATGTGTGGAGCTGAGGAGGACGTGTCATCGCCACCAGATGCACCACTACCATCAAAAGTAGGCTGAGCTACTGACCCAGTCTGAGAAACCAAAAGGCTACTCAAAGAGTGAATAGCTGATATGGTCCATGATGTCACCTCACAAATGATATATGGATGCTACACTGGAGGTGGGGGATCAACAAGAGGAGGGGGGACATATGGGCCCTGGACTACTCTGACTGCCCCAGGTCTATTTTGGGGTATACCTCAACCCACACCCTAGAAAGGTTGGATGTCAAAGTAGTTCACATGTTTTCCTAAAACAAACTCAGCATACATTTTTTTGATGATGTGGAAGGGGACATCAAGATTTTTGTTGGGTGGTTTGTCGAAAACCATCCACCAACTATCCCAAAAGTGTTTCACAATACCATCATTTGTGCACCATTTAATAGAAAGTTTTGTTTTTTGGGGGTTTACAGGTTGACCAATGAGGGATTCACAAACAATGCAGCGATAGCGGCTTTGGATATCTCGAGATCCTTGATCTCCTTATAGGATAAGCCATCCACATATTGTTCCCTCATAGAATCATGCCACAAAAGAGTGGCATTGTGCTCCTTAGTGACGATTTCTATACTCTTTTATGATCGATGTGAGGGGATCAAACATTGGGTTTATGTGAGGGATGCTATGATAGACATTTGCAATCCCCCTCAATTGGTTCAAATTTTGTGCAATTAAATCCTGAATTGAGGGGGGGTTTGGAAAATGAGGGTTTTGTAGATAAGGGTTTGGTTGTTGCGGTTGTGGTTGATAAATGTTTTCACTTTTATCCTACCTTTTAATGTATTTTTTAGTAAATTTGGGTCAAACAACCGTATATCGGGTCCAACCAGATATCAAATTCTAAAAAATCGTGCATCCCGTGGGTTAAAAATAACTCACAGGTTGTCACAGTCCATATATATTGTCTCAAAAAATCGGATATCCAATTTTCATACTTAAATTATTTTAAAATAACATTATATTATATAATATAATAATATATTATATATTACGTATTATATAATATATAATATAATATTATATTATATATTATATATTATATATTACGTATTATATAATATATAATATAATATTATATTATATATTATATATTATATATTATGTATTATATAATATGTAATATATAATATATTATTATATTACATTATATATTATATAATTTATTTTTTAATTTAAAATTACCTATAAAAATCGGATATCCGATTTTATACGATATCCGTTTTGCTTAGGTGTTACCATGCCAAGGTGTATTGACACCCAGACCAAGAAAAAAGTCAACACAAATTTTCGCATTTTTAGGCGAGTGGAGAAGGATATTTTTTTTACGTCGCCACTTTTTGGCCCCCCATGATCCTACACTAACCCCCATCATGTAAAGTTGAAGACACTTGGTGTCCCCACATTGCATGATCTGTTTCTCTTTCTACGCTCGACTTTGGATATCCCTCAAGCTGTCGCGTGTCTTCGATGGTAGTTCGTGAACCATGATGCAATTTGCATCGCGGTTTTCTTTTTGGGAAGGTGCAGGGATCACCATGACGCAGTTGAGATAATAACTTGGAAGGTTGTTTTGCTAGGTAGTATCTCATGGTGTGCCACGCCAGGTTTTTTTGTTAGAAGCGGTTGCTAGGATGTTGTTGATGCTGCGAGTTGTTAGTTAGGAGCCGAGGGCTTTATTTATGCTTTCTTTTCCTTGCTTTGAAGGGTTTAGACTTTTAGAGAGATTTTAGACTTTGTCTCATTAAAGAAGCCTTTATGTTGATTTAATTTGGTGAATGATAGACATGTCAGATTATGCCTATGGCCTTTGTTATTGTTTTATTTGAAGCTTAATATATTGACTTTTGTGTTGTTTTCAAGTTCAATAACTTCTATGATATTTGTTGTGAGACTCCCCAGATTAAACTATGTTCTGAGACTTGTTATCTGTTGGATGAATGGTTAATGTCATTTTACATTGAATGATTTTTGTTGAGTTACTCTCTCGAATGATTCTAAGCATCCAGATTGTTGAATGAGCTTTAAAGCCACATGTCTCTGGGTTTTATATGTTGTTAATACTTTTCCAAAAAAAATTGGCGTATCGCCTAAGTAGTGTAGATCATTTGTTTTAAGTTTTCTTCTTCCCCTTTTCTTCCCCAATTATATGAAGAGCCGGCTTCTTAAACCTGGAGTTCATTCAGTGAGTTTTGTGCAAAAGGTCCCCCATCACTGAATTTCCCATAAGGCTATTAGCGTTTAAGGTAAAATTAAGAGTCAACAGTTTCAATCTCTCCAATTTCAACTTATTCACCATCTCTTTTGAAACAGGGTTATTTGAACTACCACTATCAATAACAACCTTACAACACTTATCGGATACCTTACATCTAGTCTTGAACAAGTTCTTCCTCTACAAGGGTTCTTCATCTCCTCCGGTATGACTCAAAGCTCTCCTCATCATCAACAATTCTCCATCTTCCAGTATATTGTCTAATCCAGTGGGGTTTTCTTCCACCACTGCTGCTCTTCTGGTAGCCTCTGTCTTCTTGCATTCAAATGCATGGTGTCCTTCTCCACATTTTTAGAAGGTTCCTCTAAATGTCCTCTTGTCTTTTCTTCCAAAGTTCTCATTCCCGTAACCATCCGGTTCTCTCCTCTAGTAGAAATTTCTATCATCCTTCCGGTATGAATTACCTTCTTTGCTTACTTTCTTGTCCTTGTTCTGATCTGTACTGGTTCCTCTTTCTCTAATGTATCCTCTTCCTTTGGTGTATCCTCTTCCTCCTTGAAATATTCCTCTGGTAAACCTTCCACCTCTACCTCTCTATCTCTACTCATGTCTTTTATTAAATTTCTCTCCAGCCTTTATTGCATACTGGTAAGCCTCGTCAACACTCTCCAATTTGATCATACCGAGTTCATCTTGTATAGACATCCACAATTCATTCAAATATCTAGCAATTTGTTCAACTTCATCATCAACATGTTTGGATCTGATGTTCAACTTGTAAAATGCTTCGGTGTACTCCTTCACACTAGATTCCTTCTGTCTCAGATTCTGCAACTTCCAGAACAAACCCACTTGATAATTCATCGGGACAAACTTTGATTTTAACTTAGCAATCATCCTATCCCATGTCTTAATCTTTTCTTTACCTCTTCTTTGTCTATCGACTTGCAAGTGCTCCCACCAAAGAGATGCATGACTTTTCAACTAGGTACAACCATATTTCACCTTCCTCTCTTCTACAGTGTTTTCAAAATCAAAATAATTCTTCATCTCCAAGATCTAGTCCATCAATTCATCTGAATCTAACTTCCCATCATATTCCAGTGGGGTAAAATAAGGTTTAGTGTTTGCCCTATTCAAAACCCTGAAAAACCTTTCTTCATCCAGATCAACTATCGGTAGGTTCACCTGTTCTGCTGAGGCTTCTTCTCCTTCATCTTTGCTCACATCCTCAATATGTTGGCCTCTTCTTTGAGTTGTGTCCATGAATTTTAACCAGGCTACTATTCCTTGCAACATCTCCATCATAGCAGGGTCTGCATTCCACGTGCTCCACCATTCCTAGTTCCTCTTAGAGCCATTGATTCACACTAGTCCTTTTCACTTGTAGGTCGGATCCTCAATCTGCCACCCTACAAAAAAATTTTGGACACACAACCTCTGGAATGAAACTTCGCTCTGATACCACTTGAAGCAGTCACTGGTGAGGAGGGACCTCAAGGAGATTAGTCCAAACTGGTTAGCAAGAGTAAACACAATGGAAACACACATACATGATGGAGGAAATGTAGAATAGATAGTTTTATTGCATGAAATTTGATTACATCCAGCCGATAACAACCAGGTTACAACATACCAACACATAGGCCTGGTAGAATATGTCACACCAGGACCTTGAATCGAAAGATCTATCATCTAGGCATAGTCTATCTATCTGATACTCCTTTTGATTACATTCTAAACCATGATTATAAATATATATATCGATCCAAAGGATCCAGTTGGTTAAAAAAGGATCAAAACCCGAAGAACAAGACCTAATGTACAAAATGAACATGGTCAGCCTCCGCTGAGAGATTCCTCTAGAAAATCCAAAGGATGAAATGTAGAAGGTTAGCCACACACCAAGAAACATCGAGATCAACATCCAAGGCTCTACAAGCTTTGGAATGGGTTCCAGTAGATCACCAGAATAGGTCCCAGGCATTCGGTAACAAAGGAGCAACTGGTAACAAGAAACTATCATCGAAACCGGTAGCGATATCTTGTCAAAAAGTGATCCAAATGAGATGTGGTTTGAAAGAAAGAAAGATGATTAAGTCTTCAAGTAGAATCCAACTCCATAGGATCCAATGAGCCAAAACCGGGACACACAAAAAGGAAAACTGATACTACAAACAAAAAACAAAACATAAAAGAAAATGTTTTTGGTTGATGACCGACATTTACTTCATCAACATTTAGGGAACTGGTAGGCATGTAAATGACAAACTTGGAACCAATATTCTAAGGCCAACATAAGAGATTGATCCGGCAAGCGTGGAAGCAACAATGGTCATATTGTTTCTTGTTTATATTTTATTTTGAAAAACATGTGTCTTATGATTTGATATATGGTTGTAAGCCGACATAAGGCATTTATGTTTATTCATGCAACTCGGTATATAAGTTAGTCTAAGTTAGGTCATTTTGTGGATGTGACAGATAAGAGATGCGATAGGTTATGTGATGGTATGTGAGCGAGATATTGATTGATAGAATGCAAATGTAAAGATCTATAATTGATCTTGATTATTTGTCTAGAGGTTTGGGAGGTGATCTAAGGTACTGGTACAAATAGCGATTTAACCAGAACTCATCCAGCTTAGCAGATGCTCATTCTGAGTTTAGTTTTTGTTTGTAATCAAGTACTTTGGATCTATAGTCAGCGAGGCTCCTTTTGTGATGAGCAGTGTGCTCTAGGAAGTGTGCCTTTCTGCATGTGCAGGCCTCTCTTGTAATATTTTTTCAGTTGGCCAATGGATAGATATTGTGGGTCTCCAATCCCACTGTGGTTTTTCCTCTTTGAGGTTTTCCATGTATAAATCTTTTTGTTATGGTGTTGATTCATGTGGTTGCATTTATATTACTTGTTGTTACTTTCTTTTATGAATACCGATTATTAAGTGGATTTGTTAATAAGGTTAAAAATATTATATCCGCCAGAACACTGATTAACTCCCCCTCTTAGTGTTCTTGGATTCTAACATAGATAAGTCTATCATGCATGAAATAATAGTCAAGTAAAGGGTGGACACTACATCAATTTGTTCAACAAGATTAGTTTCCCTAACAATATTTTTCTTAAGAAGAGGGGAAGGAGGAAGGGAAGTGAGAAGAACATTGGAATCTTTCTTGCTGATTTTAGTGTTATATGTTTGAGGCACTTTGAGACCATAATTTTCTACTAGTTTCTTTTCCATATCACTTCTTTCACATATGTATTTTGTAAGCAACTCTTAATAAATAGTCAAGAGCTCTCTTTGGTTTCTTAGCATTAATCATATGTTGGTTTTGAGGTTGGGTGGCATGATGACCACATTTAGGCTTCACATGACTAGAAAGATGAATGAAATTGACTTGATTAGACTCTTTGTTCTCCAAGGATTCACCTTTAGGAGGGAGAGATTTGAAAATATTTCTAGTGATATTATCTTCTTTCACCAAAGCATCCACATGAGTAGGACTAATTTTGGGAGACAAACAAGAAAAACTCATTAATGCTTCATCTCTAGAAGGAAGATCATTGAAATGAAAAGATGGTATGGTATCACTAAGAAAGGTAGATACAACATCATCCTCTTGCACCAAATGATCCTCATGGAGAAGGTAAATTTTAGGATAAGGATAAACACCATTCTTCAAAGCCTCATCCTTAAGAGGGAGATCTTTGAAAGAAGTTTTGGTAGTCTCTTATTACACTAAAGTGTCCTCATGGGTAGGAGGATCCTTAAAAGAAGGATAGAGTGAAACAAGGGAAGCTAAGCCACTATCATATTTATGAAATATATGCACTATCAAAATAAGTAAATGAAAACACAGTTAAAACCATTTTCTTTTTCAAATAATAACATATGACAAACGCATAATAAAAGAGATAATAATATGAAATTTATATGATTTTTTCACTAATGCAAGTACACAAATAATCAATTAATGCATCTAAATATGATAATTACATCGAAAAATAAAATCTTAAACTAAAAATAAAAAATATGCAAGTGCAAGAAGAGTCACATTCACCAAAATGTAATGCATGAAAATAGGGTTCACAAGTTTATGCCAGCAAACTAGGAACTAAACCTATTTCACAATTATTTACATTAGAAGTAGAATGAACTCAATAGGATCAACGTCAAACTTATTAGGAAGGGGGATGAGTGCAATATAAATTTAGTACTCCTTGATTGAGTTGAAAATGAGCTATGGAAATGATGTAAATTTAGTATGAGAATAAGGGTACGAAGGTGCAAAATTGACAACAGACAACATAAAAAAGTAAATGTAGGAATGATAATCATAGAACCAACCCAAATCTAGAAAGGGTTTCCATAGAGGAACCCATCATTGAAATATGAGTCAAAATATAGTGGAAAATGATGTCTAGGCACCCTTGTCCAATCAGTGAATTTTTGAGTACCAAACTAGATCTAAAACCCGAAGAGCATGCACTTTCTTCCTACTAAAGTTTAGCCTAAACTAGAAAGACAATGTCACCTTGAGAAACCTTGTCAAACATAATGTTGCCCCAAGTGCCCCTGTCTAGCTCACTTTTGATGAGCTTTGGAGGGTTCCTCTAGCTTAAAGTCTTGAGCACTTTTTCATCTTTGGTTTCTATCAAAAGCCTATAGCTAAACTTGAATCTACAAACAAGAGTAGAATTTTTATTTTTATTTTTTTGGTAGGGGGGGATCTATATAAGGGTTTTCCTTAGTCAAACCCTAGGTTGGGACTCAATAGTATAACTATGATGAATTGAAATAGAAATATAAATTGAAATGCTTGAATGGAAATGCTTAATTGAAATGATTATATATTCAATTGATAATGTGATTCTCTTAGGATAACTCCTCCATGTATTCATGCAATAATGTGATAAATCATCATAAAATCCATCATGAAATCATAATTGAAAATATAAATAAATATGCCTTCATGCAGCTTGATGTAGCTTGTTGCTCTTTAGACAAATTTTCTCTTGGATAAGGATAAATGTTCTTGAATTGGAATAATACCATGACAATGAGATGGTGAAATGAATTATGAATGATACCTTATATAGATCTCAAAGTAAAATCACCTTTTGGTAAGCTTGGAATTATATTTTTTTCACATTGAGGATAGTTCTAGCAATGAAAAGACATATCATCCTCTTGTAATTCTACCCAAAAAGTGTTAGACAATGTTGCCCCAACCAAAGTTGTCAAAACAATGTCGCCCCGACCAAAATCTTCCTGACACTTCTGGCTTGAATTTTTAGGGATGTGAGATAATAGGGTCTTGATACCAAAAATATAATTTATATAAAAATTTGCAATATTTAGATGTGGAAAAAGATACATTGAACTTTGAAATGACATAGGACCCATATAAGCCTAAAATGAAATAAGATAAAGGGCACACTTAAAATAAGGGTCCAAATAATAAAGTGTTGATGTAGTAAAATGAAATAGGACTCATAATAATGAATAAAATATTAATTTAATACAATAAAAGGTCTTAAAATGCATAGAGGAATGGGAAACAATAAAATTAATTCTAGGAGTGTGTGAAATTGTACACCCTAATTAAAAGTGTACAATTTATGATGCTACAATATACTACCTTAAAACCATTTCTCCTAATGAGGCATACACAATTTCTTTAACATGATGACATACACTCCACTATATGTTACACTTTGTGCATACACGACAAGGTTTAATTTGTATACTTTGATCACACACCATGATTTCAATTTTTATTTAGATTACTTTGTAGGTTGAGGTTGTTTTTTTTAATATTTATGTTTAGTGCATTCTACAAAACCCATTTATAGTATCTTGTTGTCAGATTATCTAGCAAGCCAAATGTTTTTTCTTTGTTATCTCTTTTTTCCAATGTGACTCACAGTAAGAAACTCCTTAGTAGACCAAGAAGTCATGTCTCTTCTCTTTCTCTCTTCTCATATGGCTCACAATAACGAAATCCTCACTAGACCTAGAAGCCATATCTCTTCTTCGTTCTTGCATGCTCCATGTGTTGATCATATTTCTCCTTTCAGCTTGATGTTTTAGAGAAATAAGATCCTAATTCCTTGGGGGATCTTTATTTTCTTATCTCTTTAATGTCTTTGTAAAATTATTTTGATGTTATCATGTACTTTACTAAGGGTATGAGCATAAGTTCATTCTCTCGCTAAATTGGCGGCTAAATGTAGTGTCGCAAATTCTATCCTCATACAATTTCATACTCATTTGGAGCTCACTTTAAAGTTGTTGAATAATTATAGATGCTAAGAGGGGGGTGAATCAACATATACCAAAAACTTGAACAAATTAAAAACTAAAACCATAATCTTTGTTCAATAGATGTGCATGAAAGTAAATAACATAAATAGGAAATGCATCTGCATAAGAACACTAGGATTTTTATGTGAAAAAACCAAACTATAAAAAACCATGATAAGATTCTAACTCACAATATAACAATAGTCTACAATGATTTAGGCCATAGGCCAGGGAGATCATTACTCTGAACTTGTGGACTAAGTCACACTACCTTAGGCAAGATACAAAATAAGGACTTGCACAACTAAAGAGAACTTATTCATGGTAAGATACAAAATAACTACCTAGATACAATAGGAATAAGAAATTTGAATTATATAAGGAATACCATCTACCAACATGTAGATAACAATTCATAGCTTAATACTCATCTAATACATCTCTTCTCTATAACACATTCAAACATTTTCTTTACTCCAAACACACATCATATTTTCTTCATATATGTTAATACATCATCTCCATACTTGTGCATACCAAATATCCATATATATTAACACAATTGGTCTATCCTTTATATACCAACCACAACATTAGTTACCTCTATTAATTTGGCTTAAAATATGTAAAGTGTATATGTGTTATTGACCCAAAATATTCCATGCAAAAGGCAAAGATGTGTGCATATTCACACTAAGTCAGCACACTTCCAGTTATCTTCAAAAAAGGTTCTACACACAGCCATATGGACCAAAACACATATGCTAGTTCATACCAAACTATTTTACCCAAAAACAAAATGTAGTCCACTATGAAAGAAGCATGGAACATTAGGAACACTATCTAATGATCCACAATAACTTCAAGGCAATAGCAAGATGAGGAAAGCAATGCATTCCTCTGCACACTCCTAAAACTGTGCCAATACTAATCACAAACATAAATGACACTCAAAGACAAACATACATTCAACTAGAAAATTGAGATCAATCTACCATAATTATTCTTCTCCAATTAACATAGCCATCTGATGCATGTTTGGTGCATATATATATTCTAGACAAAGATATTGTTCACCAGAACATATAACAGAGATAGTAACACATTTTTGGAACCAAATAAAAGACATTAATCTTTTGGAAATACATCATATCATCAATGTTGACCATCAAGAAAGCTTATAGATAGTTAGGGTAGTATATTCACCTATTCTTGAAAACACCACATCAATCTGCATATAACTTTGTATCATATTACCAATAAATAGACATCTAGACCACATTCAGACTAGTAACCAGATAAAACCAATTGTCAAGACGATACACTTCACCATATACTTCTACATTACATCACTTTTGAACCAACATCACTAACATCTCAGACCACAATGATAGATTTGAGACCAATGACAACAAGGACTCATGTGCAATAAAATATTTCCCTCTCTTGCCCTCAAAACTAACTATGTTGCTCAAACAGTGTCTGACTTTGGAAGTTTATCATCCTATCTCTACTCTCTCACTCAGTTCCTAGCCTAGGAAGGTTGGACTATGGTGCTAGGTGGCCTATTCCCACTATACTAGGGAACCTAGTGCCATATTCTTCCTATACTAGGGTGCCTAGTGTCATATTCCCCCTAAACTAGGGAACCTACTACCATAGTCCAACCAAAACGGGATCAAATATGAATCCTCTAATAGTAAAAAAATGTTGAGCAAGAAAATTCTCTTGATGTTGATCTTATTTGATATTTTCAACATGTTCTGTGAAGTTAAGTATAAAACCATATTTTATTCCCTCATTTGAAACATCTATCAATTACATTTCCTCACAAGAAAATTCAATTCCAATTGAGAAAGCAATTAAGCATTTCAAGGTAGTGAAGGAGACATCAAGTATTCGAATGTTAAAGCATTCAAGATGACATCCATGATCAAGTTTATGTGAAGGTATGCATGATCTTCAACCTAGCAAAATCAACCTTTGATGAAGACTTCGAGGTAAGGATAATTATAGAAAAGGTATAACATTTCAATTCTACATTTTCTTAATGTTCCTAGCTTCTTCCCTACAAGGGTAAACTCTATTTTTCATTATCATTTTTGTAGGGTTAATTCCAACCTAAATTTTGACTAACAAAAGCCCATATACAACCCAACACCATTTCCCCTCTCTTGTATGTGTAGGATTCAGATCTAGTAGAGAAAGATTAAAAATATAGGTAGTGTAGATAGAGAAATATATCCAGGCTTTGAAGAAGCAAAAACCCTGGTCAGTGGCAACTGTTGTTAGTGTCCGACACTATTCCAAAAAAATTTTAGGGAGGTAATTTGTACAATATCTTGATTCAGAATCTATTCACGATATTTGAATCTGAGACCTTTAGGTCAGTGGCACCTATTGACATAGACCAATACTTTTAGGCTCAAATTACAAACACGGGTTCCTTACTGATTCCTATTTCTAGATATATTCTCTAGGTTTGCATATCTATTCTTTTGCTTGTTAGTTTATGTTGATTATTGCCAAATTTACATCTTTAGACCTTGTTCTCGCATTTCATAATTCTATCTTGTCCACTAATATCAAAGCACAAAACGGGAAGCAATCAATATTTATACCTATCTCTCCCAAGGGTTTGTAGTTTGGCCTATTGATTATTTCACTAATGTATGTTGATGTGAATGGGTTTAATTCCTAGTTTACATGATTAGACTAGTGATCCTCATTTCCACACATCTACACGTATCATTTCCAAAATTACTAGTTTGAAAGGTAAAATCTAATTGTTAAACTAACCTTTCTATCTATTTTCACCCAAATTTTATCAATTAGTGCTAAGGAATATTAACTCAACATAAAAAATCATTATCCATGATCAACTAGGGGATTTCCCATTTTAATATTTCATTATTCAAAGTTTATATTGCTCAATATTTTAATATACATTCTTCTAGGAGTGGTCTTCTGTTTATTTATTGAGATTCACTTCTACATAAAACTCTTCTAAAATTTAATTATTAAAAAACAATATTTTTTCCTTTTTAAAAAGGCTAAGGTGTTGATCAAGCTCTACTACCTAATAAAGGCAATGGTGAGCACAATATCACTTAATATTCATAGAATAATTATTATAAAGTTACAAAATAGAGAAAATGTTAGTGTAGGTTTTTTATTTTTCTTATGATAGAGGGTATTTATTTTTCCTACACATATTTTATTAAGCTTGCTTAGGTTATTAGGAGTGGTTAATATGAGGACACATGGTGACATACTTCAACTACATATGTAACTCTCCACCTCACATGGGTATTTGAGTTACACACCCTCTTTTGGCTTGTTTTGGCACCTCTCATAACCACTTATGGGGTAATTGGGTTTCTCACCCTCTTTCAGCTTTATGTGCCACCTCTTATAACTCCTTTTTTGTTTTCATGTAAGGAAGTTATCTCACGTGTTTTGGAATTTATCAAGTAGGTCAAAACCTCCCAGTTTTTATGGAGGTGGGAGTTAATGCGCCTCTTGGATGTATATGCTTTTATTTTCCTATAAAATAAGAATTATACTCTCACCTTCACTAGTTCATTGATAGCTTGGTGAGAGTCTTCTCCAAATTCTCTTTTGTCTCTCATATCAGATTTATCTTCATTCAGTTATTTTGATATTCGATCATTTGTTGCTTGGATTTGCATGTGATCTATGACTGGCATCAGATCTTGGCTTTCTTGTCGCTTCTCACAGAATCTAATAGAAAATAATTCAACAAATAATTAATTGAATATTTACCCATTCAATTTGAGTACCTAGTTTCATTCAATAAATTGGGATAAAGAAAAATACAACTCCTGATATTAACATGCTTTCAAAGAAAACTTAACCTGTGATTCAAAAAACTTATAATTTAAGAAATATTAACTCTCACAAGACAAGGAATTAATTTATTGAATAATTTCAATAATTATCTATATAATTACACATAACTCTAATATCCTAAGTGTGTGTTACAATTCTTACAAGGCTTGAATAGTGTACAATGCACACCTAACCTAGCAACCACAAGAGTGAAAGTGTATATAAACTTTTTTACAACATACCATATTTATATCTTAATTTAGATAGATAAACATCTTTATAGGTATAAAATATTTCACATTTAGGATCTCTACGTCCAAACAATTTAGTGTATGTTGTCACCAACAAGAGTCAAGATCATTATCATGAAGTTTATTTAGATGGACATTTAAGACAATAATTTTTTAACAATTGTTCATGCTTCATCTTGTCAAGGCTAATAAAATACACACAACCATAAATCCTGTAATTCCTTGTATCAAAATATACACATTATGATCTAATTTTATATCTTTAATGAATTATTGATTGGTAGCTATATCAAACATATTGTGTGTTTATCTATTAATTTGAATTCAATTTTGGCTTGTAGATCTAACAATTGAAGATTTTTTGTAATTTATTTTTTATAAATATTGATACTAAGTTCAACTATGTAAAAACTATCTATGACATTAGTGGGATGATTCTCTGGCTTTAGACCTAACATTGATGATGTTAGGAATTTCGTAAGGAGAAAATGGCTTGTAAAAGGACAAGTGGAAGTGGCAGCTCTGCCTAGAGGGTTTTTTACTTTTGCTTTTAATTCTGAAGAAGACATGAATAAAGCTCTTTGTGAAGGCCCCTGGATGTTTGGCAAGTCATCCCTGGCTGTTCAGAAATGGGCCCTGAATCTCATCCTTGATGAATCCTTCTTTTTTTTTGCGCCAGTCTGGATGCGCCTCCCAGGTCTCCCGCTGGAATACTGGAATGAGGAAGTTTTCAAGGGCATTGCAAAATCCTTTGGAGAACTCTTGTCGATTGACTTGATGATGATAGCTAAATCAAGGTTAGTCTTGGCTCGCATTTGTGTAAATGTTAATCAAATGATAGATATGCCTCAATCCATAGATATCATATCTAAACTAGGAAAATGGTCTCAAGCTATTGAATATGAATCTCTATCGTTTGCCTATTTCCACTACAAAAAATCAGGGCATTGGGCTAATCATGTCAACTCAAGAAATGCAAGGAAATTAAGGCTAATAGCAATACTAAGAACAAAAAGATCTAGCAAATGATAAATAAAAATGGAGACTCATCAACATCCGAGTGTAACCAAAAAAGGGATGCAATGGATCTTATGAATGAATTCAAGAGGACTATGAGTAGAAGTAATGATAAACAAGATTGTGTTTGCTCCAATGACCTACTAGAGAGATCTAAAGTAGCAGAGCAAGGAACTGAGATGAACAATTAAAAAAACCCAGAAGACCAGGAGAATGGATCTGTTAGTCAAGAGAAGATAGAAACCTATCCGGACCAGGAGGATGGATCAGTTAGTCAGGAGAAGGAAGAAACCATTCCAGCCTCTTTACTCTCTATATCGGTTGAGGAAAACTTTAACGAAGCTCAAGACCCTTATGATACTGAGCCCTTACTGCTTTTAACTAATGGAAGCCCACAACCTCTCCTATGGAAAACCCCTTCTCAAAGTGTGGATATGTTGGATGGGAATCTCCAGATACCCAGTTCAAGAGAAGGAAAATTGAACAAGGAGGAACTCAGTGGAGGAATCTCAACTAGAAGCAAGATCAAGAAAAAGATAGATGTTGGAAGTCAGAATAAAAAGCAGGGAAGGCCATCCCTAAAACATCAAAGGGAATAGGAAAGCTGGAAGAACCGTGCTGATGGAACATAGTGTTCCATTGAGTCAGCCCTATCCCTAGTTAAAGTATGAAGATAATATCCTGGAATATCATAGGGTTGAATGCCCCTCATAAGCAGGATGTGTTACAAAACATCATCAAAGATCATAAACTGGATGTGGTCCTTCTTTAGGAAACCAAAATGTCTAAAGAAAAAGTTGAAAAGATCAGAATTTTCAAGGAAAATAGAGTCATCGGATCTAACTCAGAGGGAGCTTCTGGAGGAACCGCAATTTTTTGGAACAAAAAAACTATAACAGGAAAGGAAATCATCTATGCTCTCAATAAGAACTCAGTTCAGCTTGAGCATATTAAGGATAACTTTGTTTGAGTGTTATCTAATGTCTATGCTCCTAATACCAAATTAGGGAGAGCTAAATACTGGAAAAGCCTTGCATCTGACAGACTTTAGTTTTCTAATCAAAGCCAGATTATCATGGGAGACTTCAATACCCCACTCAAAGATGATGAGAAGATGGGAGGTATCTCTTTACAACTTGATGGAAAACAAGACCTTATGGACTTCATTAATGACCAAGCTCTCATTGATGTGGATCTTCAGGGTATCAACTACACCTAGACCAATAGAAGAACTGGAGCTGATCTGATTCAAGTTAAGCTTGATAGATCTTTAATCTCTCCTGACTGGTTTTCTAAGTATAGCTACTCCCTTGCTTCAGTTATCAAAATTGGGTCTGACCATTACCCTATCTCCTTCAGTGCCAATTCTTTTTCAGCCAAGAGAAACTTCCATTTCATATTTGAAAAAGCTTAGCTCTCCCATCCTTCTCTGGAAGCTTGTATTGCTGAATGGTGGAACTCTGAAGTGGAGGGTAAGGCTCTATTCAGAATTGACAAAAAGCTCAACATTCTTAAAGCTAAAATTAAAACCTGGAACAAAGAGATTTTAGGGGACATATTCAAGAGCAAAACTCAAGTCAAAGCTGAAATAAGGGATGTTCAGGATAGAATCCAAGAGGTTGTGTTGTCTGAAGATCTTAGGATGGCTGAAAATAATCTCTTATCAAAATACCACACCATCATCTCTAATGAAGAAACTTTTTGGAGACAAAGATCCAGAGCCCTGTTCTTGAAGGAAGGCAACAAAAACACCCACTTCTTTCACTTAATTGCTCTTAAGCATAGGGCAGAAAATAGAATATCTAGACTATCCTGCAATAAAGGTATCCTAACAAAGGATTGCGACATTAGGAAGGAAGCTCTCGAGCATTTCAGTACCCTGCTGGGTGAAGTGGATAACCTGGATTTCAGCAATCAAAACACCCTTTTACAAGCTATTCCTTCTATCCTGATAGAAGCTGATAACCACCTTTTATCCCACATTCCCTCTAATCTGGAAATCAAAAAGGTGGTGTTCTCCTTTCAGGGCGACAAGTCTCCTGGAGCGGATGGCTTCCCTATGTTTTTCTTCCAAAATTTCTGGCACATAGTGGAGGCTGACATATGCAATGGTGTTAAAGAATTCTTTGGCTACAGAAGACTTCTTAAGGAGCTAAATGCCACCTTCATTGTCCTTATCCCAAAGATCCCTAGAGTTGATTCTCTCAACAAGTTTAGACCTATTAGCCTGTGTAACTTTGTTTACAAGATTTTATCCAAGGTTCTAACTTCCAAGTTGCTGGAAATTCTACCTAGGATTATCTTTGTCTAGCAGAATGGCTTTGTCCCCGGAAGACAGATTTTGGATTCCATTATATCCATTCATGAAAATATCCACTCTCTGAAAGTGGTGAATAATCAGGGATTCTTCCTAAAACTAGACATGGCTAAAGCTTTTGATAGAGTGAATTGGCAGTTTCTCCTTAGGATCATGAAAGCGTTTGGTTTTGGTTACAAAGTTATTCAGCTCTACTCTCTACTTATGGAAACTCATCCTTTATTGTTATTGTCAATGGTTCCCCGTCCTGTTTCTTCAAAATCTCTAGAGGTCTCAGACAGGGGGATCCCATATCCCCTATCCTATTCACTATTCTTGCTAAATGCCTAGGCAGATTCATTCTCAAAAATATGGAAGATGACAACCTTAAGGGTCTAAAACCTTCCTCTTCCAATGTTGTTTGTTATCATGAAAAATTCGTCGATGACTCTATTACTATGGGGGAAGCCACCATCATGGAAGCTAATAATATGAAGAATATTCTGAATACTTACAAATCTGCCTCTGGCCAAAAAATCAATTGGGATAAAAGTTCTCTGTTTTTTATCAATACCCCAGTCCAAAGGCAACTAAGGATTGGAAGGATTCTTGGCTACAATATCTCTAAGTTTCCCTCTACTTATCTGGGGATTCCTTTGTGTCTTAAGCCTGAGGAGTCCTTCTGGAATAAGCTGATAGACAGACTTAACCTAAAACTTGCTTGTTGGAAAGGGGCTATCCTTAGTCAAGCGGGCATAATTACCCTACTCAAAGCCACTCTCCAAAACCTCCCTATGTATGCTCTAAGCCTGTTCAAAATCCCCACAAAGTTTGTGGAAGCCATTGAAAGAATCCAAAAAAAATTCCTTTGGTTGGGAGTGGAAGTCAAAAATAGAATTCCCCTTATTGCCTGGAATAAAATCTATTCCCCTAAGGCCTCTGGTGGGCTAGGTTTAAGGAACATCGGTTCTATGAACAAAGCTTTATTAGCCAAACAAATTTGGAGATTCAAAGGGGAGGAAAGAGAATGGAGCTCTATTTGGAAAAACAAATATCTCTATATGCAACCCTCTGAGGAAGAATTCTTTGATAACTCTTTCATTGTTGAAGGATCAGCTATATGGAATGTTGTGCAATCCGCTAAAAGTTGGGATACTGCTGGCGGAACTTGGAACCTTGGGGATGGGAGGAGAATAAGATTTTGGGAAGATAGATGGATCCTGGATAAACCTCTATAGGAAATTCCAATCCTTAAAGATTTGAAAGACCGGATCAAAAGCAGGTATGGAGAAAAGGTCAGCTATTACTGGACAAATGGGAACTGGATTAATTTTAGCCAGCAGTGTCTGGGGCTCAAGTTCCTTCAGATTGCTCTCTTTGCTAATATCCCTAGAGACAACAAAGATGACAGATTGATATGGAGGGAAACCCAGGATGGGACTTATTATGTTTCCTCTACTGTGGCTATTCACAATGACTCGGTGGAAGAAATTCCCATCTAGGCCAAAGTTTGGAACAAGAAGCTAGTTCCAAAGGTCAATATCTTCTTCTGGATTTTCATCCAAAATAAGGTATTAACCCTGGACAATCTTCATAAAAGAGGTATTATTTTTCCTAATAGGTGTTCTCTTTGCTGCAGGGAAGAAGAGACAGCTTGCCACATTCTCAATCAATGCACTTTTAGCCAGGATATCTAGAAAATCATCCTAACTAGATGGAACCTGAGCTGGGTTTTCCCGAACTCCCTTGGGAACTCTTGGCAGCAATGGCATTGCCCTAATTCTAATCCTAAAATTATGGACACTTGGAGACTTACTTTGCCGATTGTTATTTGGAATATCTGGAAAGAGCACAACAACAAGATTTTTAGGGATAAAAGGGCTACTCCTGAAGTGGTTGCAGATTAAATCTTTAGGAGTATTTTTGAATGCCTTTATTGCACAAATCAGAGACCTACTGCTAAAGATGATTTTAAAGACAGATGGAACCTTTCTACCACTTCTTCTATCAAGGAGACTAGAAGAGAAGGTCTGGTCTGGTGCTTTCCTCCTTAGGGATGGATTAAGGCTAACTTTGATGGGGCTTCTAAAGGGAATCTGGGTAAAGCTGGATATGGGGGCATTGTCAGGAATTCTGCTAGAAGTTGTCTTAAGGCGGTGGCTGGACCTCTAGGGAATCAAACTAGCCATTTTGCTGAAGCCTCTGGCGCCCTGAACACCTTAATTATAGCAAAAAATTAAATTATGATAAATTATGTCTTGAGGGAGATTCACTTAATATCATTAAGTGTTTAAGGGGTAATCGGAGCCTTCTTAGTCTATTGAAAATATCTTTATGAAAGCTAGGGAGATCATTGCAAGCTTTAAAGAAATTATTATTCAACATGCTTTTAGAGAACAAAATAGTGTTGCAGATTGTTTAGCGAATACTGGGGTTATCTCTGACACCCAAATGATTTGGCATGAGAAGGATATCAATTTAAACATTAAAGAGTTCCTTAGAAAGGACCGTTATATGGGGAGAGAAGAACAATTTAATCATGACAAGTAAAAAGTATCATTTATGCCTTGCTGGAAAGGCCATCATTACTTTGCATTGCGGTAGATCTTCAACAACCTTTAATAATCTAATGCATGCTTTGTGGGTTACTAAGTTCAAAAACTTGAGAAACATCGGGAAAGAAGGTTTTAATTTACAGAGAAATAGAGCAGATAGCCCATTTACGAAGATGGGAGGAGACCTAAGGCGAGAAGAACTAGACAACACATCGACTTGGAAAGCAATGCCAAAAGTCTAGGCAAAATTAGAGAAGGGCTCCCTCACCAGTTTCATGGAGAAGCTCATAGACTATGACAAAGGTAGGGTTAACCTAGTTGTTTCTAAGATTTCTAAAAACTGGTGTAATGGCTCTTTTAAAATCTATGGCTTTAAGTTCAAGCTAGATGCTGGGATCATATCCACTATGATCGGAATGGCCCACACTGGACTTAATTTCTTTCAAGACCTCAAAGTCTCCAACAACACGGTTAATCTGTTCCCACAGAAAGAGAAAGAGAGGGTTAAAATCGACAAAGCTACTGGGGGCTACTACAAAGCTGCAAACATTAAGAAGTTGTGGGGTTGAGTCCTGAATGCAATTATGGAATACGTCACGGTTGAAGGTCGTTTCTACAGGGCCCACACCTACCATTTTGTGCTCTTAAACCATTTCAGACATGACAAGAAAGTTTTCCTGCCCTACTACCTATTTCGGTCCCTTTCTAGGTCCCTCAATAAACACAGGAACAACCCTTCCAGCCCAATTCTCCATTGCAGGCTTCTGTTTCTCATCTATGAGCATTGCAAAACTCTCACACTGCTGGAAAATAAGAGGAATTCTACCTCTCCGAGCAAGAGAAATATGGAAGAGGGAGAAACCAGCAAGGAGAAGGCATCCTCCAGCAAAAATAGGAAAAGTGTTTCTAGGTTGGAAACAAAGGAAATGGTTAAGGAAAGCAGCGGAATGGAGACGAACGACTCCAATGGTGAAGACAGCTGGAAAGATGAGGAATTGGGTAATGAGGAAGAAAGTGGGGATAATGAGCCTGATCACGAAAGCCCTATCCTCAGTGAATGCCCTAGTAAGGACACTAGCCATCTGATGGAAGAAGGGGATCTCAAGGATAATGAGGAAACCAAAGTGAATTCCGAGAAGGAAACAAACAAAGATTCTGAGAAGGACCTGACGAAGGATAGGGATAGCAAGGATAAGGATTGTACCGGTAAAGGGCTTATCCTGGATAACCTCAAGAAACTCTCTGAAGCAAGAATGGATTACGATAGATGGACCTATGAGAGCCTGAAAAACTTGGAAAAAAAGGGAATAAACTCGGATGAGAAAAGGGAGGATGAAAACAAAGAGCAGATTAAATGGAAGAGGAAATGGAGAATAAAGTAAAATCATTGGAAGAGGGAAAAGAAGCGATGAAAAATATGATGGGTGTTATCCCATGTATCCTCTCTGCCATCACTAAAAACTTGGAGGACATAGCCAAGGTTTTTGATCATACCTGCACTTCAATCTGGTTGTGGATCTTGACTGGATGATGAGACCATCCAGGCTGGAAGTGGTGATGCTACTCAGGTGGGCGGTACTGAGAAGAGAACTAGGGCCAGCGTCAAGAAACTTGTGGTTGCCTCTGCTAAGGATCCCCCTAACCTCAAATACAACATCAAGGAGCTGCACAAAATTAGCAACACCCTAGCAAAAGCCCTGCAAAAAATCTGAATTCTGGAAGGCCTACTGGCTTAATGGGGCTTTTTTGGGTTTTATCTGGCTTTTTGTTGGTTTTTTGTAGTTCTGATCTTTTCTATTTCTCGTTGCTCTTATTGTTTATGTTGTTTTAGTTCTGTCTGTAAAGGGTTTCGAGGCCCCTTCAAAACCTTCTTTTTCCTTAATCAAAAACTATGTAAGAACTTTATTTAAGATATAATTTTTAGTGTATGTCATAACCCTCTTTTTAGACCTTGCTAAAGCTTATTGTTATTAATTTTATAAGTAATGTTGGTTAGAGATAATAAATGGAATTAGGTTGAAATTTAAATAAAAGGGAATAATAAATGGTGACACACACATGAGGTCATAAATTTAATGAGAAAATTTACTAAATTACTTAACAAATAAATTGAGCACATGGTGTAGGAAAAATGAGAGAAAGCCAAGCCACATGACACATTACGAGTTAAGGATTTAAAAAAAAAATAGCAATTCAATTTGAAGAAATAATGGACAAGTGTTAACCCCACTATGACAAGTCATAAGGGAATATGTCATAGAATATGACAATAATAGTTTTGCACAGAATTTTTTTGGGCAAAGAATCTCTAAAATATTAATTATTTACAAAAATGAAATGACTCAGAAATTTCTATATAGTGGATGCTAGATTTTTGAAAAATGGAGGTTATTGTCATTTGATAAGTCTAGTCTTAAAATTCGTAAGAATAATTTCTGTTGAATTATGCTAGTTGTGTAGAATAAATTTTTGTGAATGTATTTCATAGTATGAAGTAGGATTTTAAATCTCTTTGGAAGAGATCCTTATCAAGTTTCAAAAAGAAGTTGAAGGAGGACAGCTGGAAACAAGTGCTTGATTCAACAATAGGGTTTCAATCTTCTTGCAGGTCTAGGTTCCCATCTTCCCTCTCTTTCTTAGTAATCTCCTTTGTGGACTCTTTCAAAACCGAAAAGAGGGAGGTTTTGCTTCCATGGATGTTGAATTAGAGGATAAATGTAGTTTGAGGGTTTTAGATGTTTTTTTTTTTTTGATCGGTAAGAGGCCGAGGTTTTAGATGTTTTTATTTAAATTTGAAAGTGGATTTTAAATAGGTTAGGATAAACAATGTAGAAGTTTTATCTTCTCTATATTTTCATATTTGTGTTAGGAAGGATACCTAATCTACCTTCATCAAAATTTAAAATTTTAAATCAGCAAGTAAGTATTATCAAGAAAAAAATGTATATACAAATGTGAATATAATTTAAATCCATTTTCTTGTAGGAAACCCATCTTTTTATTAATCTAATTATTTTATATTATGTGTGTGTGTGTACATGCACGCATGCACACACACACATGCATATGTATGTGTATATATGTGTATATATGTGTGTGTGTGTATATATATATGTGTGTGTATGTATGTATGTATGTATGTATGTATATGTATATGTATATGTATATGTATATGTATGTATATGTATATCTATATATATGTGTGTGTGTGTATATATTCATATAATGTACATATGTATATTATATATATATATGTATATATACATATATATGTATATATATATACATATATATTTATACATACACATATATACATATATATACATACATATATACACATCTATATACATATATATACATATATACATACATATATACACATATATACATATATATACATATATGTATATATGTACATACACAAATATAGACACACACACACACACACATATATATATGTGTGTGTGTGTGTGTGTCTATATGTGTGTATGTACATATATACATAAATATATATGTATATATGTGTATAGATGTGTAGATACGTACATATATATATGTAAATATGTATATATATACATATGTATATATATGTATATATGTATGTATATGTGTGTATGTATGTATATATGTATACATACATATATATGTGTGTGTATGTGTGTATACTATAGGAGTTGAGAAAATACAACACCACAGGAGCCCAAATAATCTCTGCAAGCTGAAAAACTTGTTACAAGGAGAAGCAAGGAAGCAAATCACAGAAGGAACAAAAACATAGGAAAAATATGCTCCAAAAGATGAGAGCTCAATAATTTCCAAAATGTATTGTCAATAATAATCCTTCTTCATACAATGAAAAGAAAGAACTCAACCTTTAATAGGTCAAGAAACCCTAAAAGGGAAAACCTAGGTTTGCACATAATAATTAATTAAAATAATTAATTATATGCACCTAAAGTTAGCTTAAGTGTAAAAGAGATAAAGGGAACTTAAATAATTAAACAAATATTGTTTAATTAATCAAGTAAATACCTGAATACTCTAACACCCCCCCTTAAGCTAGACTTAGGGAGAAGCTAAAACCTAGAACAACTACTGAAAGCAATAAAGATGGGTCCCGACAACAAGGCCTGATCAGGTACCCAAGTACAATGAAATCTCTATGAACTAGAGAAAACCACATGGGAACAAAACTCTACTCCAAAAAGAGATGGAAAAGAACACCACTGAAGCATGAAGAACCTGCAAACTCTATCAAAGAATAACTGTTGATCTGAAGAACCTCCACTGAAATAGAACATGACCAGGTAGAGAAGACTGTAATCTACATGAGTGCCCTCAAATGACACTACTTGAATCAGATGGCAAACAAGGCAAACATTGAACTTGAAGATACAAATGGCATGAGAAACCAAAGCCTGAAGAGCTGATCAATCAAACCATGGAAGCATTAGAACCAACGGGATAAACCTCCCCATAATACAGAAGAGGGAGGGGGACAGGAACACTGAAAAGAACAGCCAAGAAGAACTGCATGACGAAGAACCAGGAACATCAAAGGTGCTAAGAAAAGTACATGGTGTCATGGAAGGAACACTCACTTGACAAAGGAAGATGGCAAATAAAAGGCAAACATTGACCCCCTCATGGCACTTTATAAGTAGTGCATGTACAATAAGGCACAAGATGTGCATGATCCCAAGTAAATAATACATGATGGCACTTTATCTCATTGTGTTTGCATAATTACAATGCTACAATGATAAGAAGACTAGAAATTCTCAATGAGAATCAAAATAGAGACATCCTACCCAGAGAAGAGATCTCAGGACCTGAAACAACCAAGATATCCACAAGAGTGCTGAAAAGAAAAAAACTAAAGAAAATATGCATGGAGTAGAATCTAGAAATAAAAATTAGATGGCTAGAAAGTAAACAGCACATGCTTTCCAAAAATATAATTTTTTTGAAAAATGGAGTTTGGATGCTCATTTTATGGCTCCCGAAGTGCAAAAATAAGACTTCACTTTGAATGGAAAAAAAAATAGTCAAACAGAAAAATTGGAAAAAATTACCAATATCATGAGATCCGAATCGGAACCATCTTTCTGACACCTATTCGTTTTCAAAAAAATAACTCTGTATGCCCAAGATATGGCCAAAAAACTAAACCCCCCCTGAAAGAGGCAAAAAAGGGAGTCTGGTGGCTCTAGCAGGCAGAGGTGGCTAGGGAGCGGTGCTCCGATGGTGGGAAGGTGGTGCTCCAGTGGTGGCTAGGTGGTTCTCTGGTGGCGGTTGGGCCAATGTGAGATGCGAGCGGCGATAGGCCGAGAAGCTGGGGGCAGCAGCAACGGCGACGGAGGCCAAGTGGAGTAGTTGGGCGATGGGTCAGGGAGCTGGGCGCAGCGGTGGAGGTCAAGCGAAGCCGCTGAGCAGTCAGCAGTGGGAGTAGGCACAGGGTTGGGTGGAGGCTAGGGGCCGGTGGGGGGGCTAGTAGGCAGTGGGGAGGTTGGGAGCTAAGGAGCGGCGGGGTCGGGAGAGCCAGCGGCTGAGTGCGGCGGCGGGTGCAAGGAGGTTGGCAGGGGGCCGGAGGCCAGTGCCGGTGGGGGCCAGGAGCCAGAAGGGGGCCAAAGATCGGTGGCGGCCATTAGACGACAAGGGCAGGAGAAGGCATAGGGCTCGAGGCCTGCACAGTGATCGGGGGCTGTACTGACACCGACAGGGGTCCCACGATACCCTGCATACCATGGGAGCCCCAAAATGAATTGTAAAAAAAACAAATTTTTTTTTTCAATGCCTTTGAGATTTTTTTGTTTTTTTTTTTTTGAGATTTTTTTCAAAAAATCAAAATCTGGCTTGCATGCCATATGTTGGTTAACGGATTGGATCTCTCAAAATTTATGAATAAATACTCCTGTTGCCCAATAGAAAACCAATGAGAACCAACAGTTGGGTAAATAATTATGACTTTACCCTCTGCATGAAGGTACAACTCCCTATATGATATTCAATGAATCTTGAATAAATTTAATTATGTAATTCACTTTTAACCAGAAAGCAAACAAAAGGCTTCAACATCCACTTGTCAACACAATGTGAATGCTTCATGATAAATAATGAAATTCATAGTAAGACATTAGACTTCAAATGAAGATTAACTCACAGGATGATCAAAAATATTTGAACTCTGATTGATACTCACTCATGACTCATAGGACAAGGGGAATTAGAATATTCAAATGCTTTTAGCTAATTTCATTCATCAAATTGATTCACAGACTTAAAATGAAAAATCAGAGAAAGGAATCAGATACATGAACACATAACTATTCCAACAGAAATTTTTATATATTCAAAACACACAGGTTTTCTAAAGCTGTATCATATATTCCATTCCATTCAAAGATGGGTATTTCACTGAAATTACAAGTAAGACCAGTCTGTTCCTCCAAAATTTTACAAAATTTTTATATATCCCCCTACCAAAACATCCATCATTAATATATATAGCCGCCAGGCTAAATTGTCTTTTTTAACAAATGAAACTAAAATTCAAGAAACAACCATCCGTAATTGAAATTAACTAAACGACAAAAAGCCGTAAATAGGGTTATAACGATAAGAACAGAAAATGGCTTAAATTGTCTCTGGGGTGTGCGTGGTGCCACATATATTTCGCCACTCCATATGAGCCACAAAGAAGTTATGAACAACCTGGTAATGTGGGAGCCCAATGTGCAGGATGTGTTGCTTCCAAACTTCTTTGTCCATACCCACTTGCATAACTTTAATTTTGTGCACTTCTAAGTGATCTCAACAGACAACTAACATAGATTCAATTCAAGCTACCCTAGTAAAATCATCTCTGGTAAAAGACTTTGATTCTTCAACCAAGTTTATCTTTCCTTTGAAACTTTGTGCCATATCTACTGCCTGCTCGATGGTCTGTCCATCTTCCTTAAGGAGTTGTACATCAATGCACTTTAAGTCTTTTTGCATCATAGAAATGAGTTCTTTCAATTCTTTCAACAGCTTAATGGACTCTTTGTGACCTTGCTTTATGATTGAATTTCTCCGTTCAATATTTTCCTTGGCTACATACAGTACCTTGTCATCCAAATCATTTACTGCCTTTTCTGTGAGAAAGTTCATGACACCATATTTCTGCACATCTTTCATCTGAATCAATACTGCAGCCCATTTTTTCCTTTCCTTCTCCCACGCTGACACCTTTGTTTCAAGCTCTTGAGTTACAGTTACAGCATCCTTGTATAACCTGACCAGATTAGCAATATACTCTGTTCCTTGCTAAATTATGGATTCAAGCCACTCCTCGAAGGTTTCCGCCAACACATGATTTCTCTAAACCTTATCCAACAAATTTTGGTTCATGGGTGATTTAGGATCAAAACTTTGAGAAACCTATGACAGGGGCTATGGACTGGGATGATGTATGGCATTGATGTACTCTGCCATTTGCTTAACAGTCTGTTTCAACTCCCGTTTGTCCTTCTCATCCTTCCATGTTCTAGACAACATTCTTTTAGCAGAGGACTCTAGGTGTTTTGCATCAGCAGCCCTTGAAGCAGTTCCTAAATCAACCTTTTCAACAACAAAATCCCGCTCAGTAGCATTCTCTGGATCTTTGTCTGAAATCGGCCTAGCCACTTCAACTACCCAATGCCCTGTATTCTCATCCACTTCCAGCATAGCTTCTTCTTTTAGCTTTTTAGACTTAGGTGTTTTCCCAAGGCATTTACTCACCATATCCTCCATGGGTACACTGATAGGGACTACATTACGTTTCTTACTAATTGATGCTCCCAACCACCTTGAAACATTTAGAGATTCTTTTGCTAGCGGCGTCTGATATTCAAATGAATCCATGGTAGCCAAAGTAGTCACTTGACTAGGGCTTTCCTCGGGTTGCTCCTTTTCTTTACCTACATCTTGAGCTGTAGGGATTTTTGCTTCCGGTTCACCCATAATCACTTGCGCCTCTTCACTATCAAGAACTATGATAGTTTCTTTTCCTAAAATTTCTGCACCTTTCCTCTTACTTCTGGAACGGGTGACTCGAACTGTTGAGGGGCCAAATAGTGCTTCTTTAAATCTTCTAGTTTGAACCTTCTCATCTTGTGTATCAGTGACACCTGCAATATCAACAATGATGTTAGAAGAAGAAATTGGTATAGTAGCATGAGATTGCTCAACTGATTTCATTTGCAACTATAATATCCGAGTTCAACTGGGAAAATTGCTTCAGACTCACTTTTCATCCCTAATTTCTTATCAACATGAGCTAACTGTCTGCAAACTTCTAAAAGTACATAACTATCGAGAGCATATCTAGGCAATTTGAAAGGTTCATCTTCAAAGCCACCAATTCTAATATAAGTAAATCTAGAAAATTGAATAAAACAACTCCCATATGTGCTGACCAACTTTAATGCCTCAGGTGACATTCTATTATTCAAATTTCCCTGCAGTTCAAAAGTTAATCTTCCCACAAAGACATCATTCCATCTCAAGAAGTTTTATGTGTACCTCTGTATCTGCAAATGTGGATAGCACTCATAGACCTTCATTCCATTAACCCAAGGTTCTTGATATAATCCTGGCCATTCTCTGATACATGCTAAAATATAAAACAGGTATGAAGTCATATGAAAATTAGTTGTTCCAACAAAATTACTCAAACCTTCGTGCAATCTCTCAGCAGTTACTTGCGCCCAGTCAAGGTATTTTTCACCAGCTAATAATACCTAAATGTAAAAATACATCTAGTCCTCCCAATGAAGGCATGTGAATTCTCCTTAAGCCTATTCAAAATAATCACAATATCCCTAACTTCTGTAATGAAATGCTCTCTTGTCAAGGGTTTAAGCAACCTAGAACCTCCCTTCTATATTTTAAGGAGCCAGTTTCTAGCAATGACGCTCCGATAAACACTTTTCTTCTCAGAGAAAAATGCGTATGAGGTTCCTATGGACCAATCTTCATAAGGCTCTTTGTGAGGAATTCCAATTGTGGCCATTACTATTTCTCTGTCAATCCACACTAGCATGTCTCCATTATCGGCTCTAATACACCTATTACTAGCATCATATCTGTTCATGCATGCATATACTAATTTTGGGCAAGGAGCAACAATTGGGAATGCAGCAGCCTCAACAAGACCACTGTGAACTCTCTTTCCCATCATAGAATTGGTTGTTGGGTTCTTAGCCCTCTCTAGAAAATTATCTAACTCATCTTGAATGAAGGCTGTATCATCTAACTCTGGGAGGGTACTAATCAAGCATGTTGTTCAACCCAATTTTGGAAGAGTCAGTCTCATTTTTGCTTAAAATTGCGTCAATCAGACAGCATTCAACTCCGAGGCAAAGAATTACACTTTTCTAATTTCAGAACTAAAACAAAGCAGGGGAAAATAAGCAATTGAACTCACCTGTCTTCAACATCAAATTGTGAAACCCTCAGAAAAATTGAGCTAAATTACCTTCCGCGTCTCCACTCTTCGCCAATGGCAACAATAATTGACTTACTTGAGAAGCATCATATTTAAGGATGGAAAATACTAAAAAGAACCAACACACGCTTCGTCCCAGCTCATTCATCCATGTAAAACCACTTGTGATTTGATATAGTTCTGACATGCTTATTAATTAGAAATCAACTCCACACATTCAACATGCCTTCTCATGATTGTTTCCATAATTGCAATTTGAAAACACGAAAACCAAGGAATATTTTGTTTCCATCGCGCTGCCTTTTCTTCCTAAACACCATCGGGCTGATTTGAAACACCGCTTTGAGCCTTGAACTATTTTAAAAGAAGTTCATTGGTTCAAAGTTCAATGACAAAAGATCAACATTTGCAAACAGGTAGAAAGAGACAAAAAGGAACATTCAATGACATGGGAATGAACCTTGAACCTTGAACCATTTCAAAAAAAAGGTTCAATGGTTCAAGTTCAAAGCGACCACAAGACTAGTACTAAAGAGACAGCCGCAAAACACAAGACAAAAGACCGATTGAACCTTGAACCTTGAACTAGAAAGGTTCAAAGTTCAATTTCAATGACTATGCTAATGAAGACTTAGAACTTAATGGATCGCATTTCCTTTGAACCTGAATTTCGAACTTTATAAAAGGTTCAACAGATGAGTACGAAACTCGATTGAGGAAGACTTAAGCTCTGTGAAAATGATGACCCTTATTTTGATGGGCTATAAGCGAAAAAAAAAGGGGGCTAACACCGTAAAAAGGCAAAAATAATTTTTTTTTGAATTTTTTTCTCAATTTGCGTGCTAGGGTCGTACGGCCTAGATCTGAGAAAAAAATACTCCCAGAGGCTTAGGAACCAAAATAGGTTGAATTTTATATGACCATAGGGGTTTTCAGGCCTTTTGAGCACAATGGTGAGGTCTGTTTAGGCCCAAAGAGCTCAGAAAAAAGGTCAAACCCTAGGTACATAAAAAATTCTTGAAACCCCAGATCTGCTTCCAATGCAAAAATTCTCAAAACAAGAACAAGTAGCTGTAGATCTGATGCTCTGATACCATATTGGAGTTGAGAAAATACAACACCATGGGAGCCCAAATGATCTTTGCAAGCTGAAAAACCTATTACAAGGAGAAGCAAGGAAGCAAATCACAGAAGGAACAAAAACATAGAAAATATGCTCAAAAAGAGAGAGCTCAATATTCACAAAATATGTAATATAATAATAATCCTTCTTCTTACAAAGAAAAGAAAGAACTCAACCTTTAATTGGTCAAGAAACCCTAAAAGGGAAAACCTAGGTTTGCATATAATAATTAATAAAATAATTAATTAATATGCACCTAATGTTAGCTTAAGTGTAAAAAGATAATTGGGAACTTAAATAATTAAACAAATATTGTTTAATTAAGCAAGTAAGGACTCAATTACTCTAACATTCTCTTCCATGTAGATGAGACATGTTGGAAAGATATATATCTTTTTTGTTTTGAACTAGCAAGTGAGTTGGTCTTGTTGTGGTTTTTATCTTTAAGTGACAGCAGATTTGATGGCTTGTTGTGGCCTTTATTATATTGTTGTCCAAGAGGCTCATTTTGCAATACTTATTGTTGTTACCTTGTATGTGATGCAAGAAGTATGTATGGATGTATTTGGCTGCATATGAATGTTATGTTTTTAGATTTTCATGTTGGATTAGAGCCTCTTGTGATTGTTATTGTTTGGGCCATGTTAGGGGGAGTGGTATTGCTTGTGATGACCGAGGTCAGGAGAGATAGGCTTGCATGAGGTTCCTTGTAAGGATGCATGAAGTATATACCATCAGGGCACATTGGAAGTTTACCATGATGTAAACAAGTGATAACATAATAATAAATTAAAGGGATGGGCAAATAATTTACTAATCAAGATAATGAATAGTTGAGCCCCATGAATTTATCCTAGGGAGGATGTTTTAGGATAAGCATGGGAAGGCCATTGCGATAGCAAGTAAATCTCTTTAATCTCTCATAGGTTGTGATGACTCCACATGTCCATCAGGCTTATGCCTTGTGTTATAACATTTATTATGTTTCTTAATTCTATGAGGATCGGGTTAATATTGAGAGGGGGTGAATAAGTATTAACACCAATTTGAAACTTTAAACCTAAATTATACTTACAACAAAACCAACTTCATTTACCACATATGCCAATTCATTAAATAGTACCGGTAATCATTGATAAATCTCTGATAAACTACTATAACCAATGTATTCAGAAATAATGAATAAACTAAAGATAATCAATAACATCACATGAAAATCATACCACACATGAACACCATATTTTTTGACGTGGAAACCCAAATGGGGAAAAACCATGGTGGGAGTTAGTACCAACAAATATTTGTACTTTTGAAGTATGCCCTATTAGGAGCTCACAATACGCCTTGTTAGGAGCATACCCTGTTAGGAGTCACACGGTTAAGGGATTTGGATGTGTAGCCCAGTTAGGAGCTTAATGACCTATTAGGATCAACCTCATGAGAGGATTTACCACTCTTTTTTAGACATACCCTCTTAAGGGATTTACAATATTAAAGCCTATCAAGCCTACCCGGTTAAGGGATTTAATCTACTACAACTGTTAGGAAACAACAATGAAAAAGTGATCTGTTACTTGCACTTCTCAGCTTGCTAAATCAAATCTAGTTATGCTCCACTATCTGCAACTCTTAGGAAGATCTAGCTCTTCTCTAGTACAGCTTCACACTCTTCTCTAAGACCACCAACACAATGAACATCAACTAAGCCAACATAAATAATGCTTACAACTAAGTCAACCACTAAACCCTAAATTACATCATAGATCATCATAAATCTTTACAACTCATTACAGATCATCATATGGATCATTACAATCAATTAAAAATCAATGTCAACCATTGATTGATCATAAGTCATCACAACAAGTCAATCTGGTACAATTTCAAACCTTTAGCTCATTTCACTAAGCACTTTGCACATTCCCAAGAAATTCGCTCTCCAAACGTGCCAAAACATCTTTCAAACACTTCACACGGTTTGTGCCACATTACCACCAACATGTAGACTTGATGTCGATCACCACCATACCAAAAATCATTACCGTTTGATGATTTCTTCACTAGTTCTAAAACACTACTAAAACCCTAGCAAAACTTCATCAGAAATTAGAATCATGCCTTGCGATAGTCATCATAGGATGTGGTTCCAGTCAGATACTCATTTCCATGATTAAAACTTATATTCCAAACCGCAAATCACCAATCATCACCAATCATCCGCTTCAAGTAAAACATCTCTTCATATACTGGTTAAAGTCCTATTTCACACTCTTTTGTATATTGCCAGTAAAACCTGTCTCTGGTAGACTAAATCACTTAGATGACAAACCAAACATTAGATAACATCATTAATCATCAGTTGCCATCAATGACAACACAAATAACTGATCAAGTCATCTAATCAAAAAATCTCAATCTCTTCATCACAAATAGTCTTCTATCTTCTATCGGTTCAGTCATCAGTCTTTAACTGCATCACCTCATCTGCATCAATTATGCCAATCATGCCAACAATATCCCCCTTTGGCATTGATGGAAACACCAATCAGATTGCAATACCATCATTGCTACTTGGTGTCGGTATCATATCATCTGTCGGTCTCCTCCTTTTGTCTTCTCCCCCTAAGCCAATACTTCTTCAACTTCTCTGATCCTTTTCTTCTCTCAAAACTGATCTTGTTCTTCTCCCCCTTTGATAGAAATGCCAAAGGTGTATGTGCATCACCGATCTTCTTTACTACTTCTTTTGTCATCATCATCTCTACTAACCAAATCAGAACATCATATCCAATCATTATATCAAATCATTAAATGAAGACTTTATATCCAATTTGCTCCCCCTACGAAGTAGCTTGCACCTCATTAATCCTTAATGAAGAATAAACATTAGATCCATAGGATTGATGCATCTCCATCATTCTAGTTCTTTTAGTGTAGGGGTCTAACACCTAATTTACCTCTAAGAAACTCAAAGGTAGTCTTCGGTAAGGGCTTAGTAAAGATATCAGCTATCTAATCTTTACTCTTCACATATTCCATCTTGACCTATTTTTCTTGAACTCTTTCCCTTAGAAAATGATACTTTAATTCAATATGCTTGGTTCTAGCATGAAGTAGAGGATTCTTAGAAATATTTATTGCACTTTTATTATCACAATAGATAGTCATTGGTTCAAACATATCTATTTTGAATCCTTCTAGCACATGTCTCATCCATATTGCCTACATGCAATTCATGGATGTATCAACATACTCTTCTTCAGCTATAGATTGAGAAACACATGTTTGTTTCTTTCTCGTCCATGCCACTAATCTTCCACCAAGAAGAAAGGCTCCACCGATTATTCTTTTCCAATCATCCACATTACCTCCCCAATTTGTATTAGTAAATACATCCAAAGTAAAATCTCCTTTATAGGGATACCATAAACCATAGTCTATTGTGCCTTTGAGATACTAAAAAATTCTCTTCACTTCCACCAAATGTGTCTCCTTAGGCTCTTTCTAAAATCTGGCAACTAATCCAATAGCATGAGCAATGTCTGGCCTATCGTGAACAACATAGTGCAACTTACCAATCATAGACCTGTACTCTTTTTTACAAACAACAACAGAATCATCTTGTTTAGACAACTTGCAGCCTGTCACCATCAGTGTTCCTACCAGTTTGCAATCTTTCATGTCGAATATCTTCAACAACTCTTTGACATACTTGCTCTGACAAATAAAGATACCACGTTCAAGTTGCTAGACCTGTAACCCAATAAGGAACTTTATTTCACCGATTAGAGACATTTCAAATTCCTTTTTCATTACATCAATAAAATCCGTACACATGTCATCATTTCCTCCAAAAATCATGTCATCTACAAACACTTCTGCTATCAGCATCTTGTCTCCATCAGTCTTCAAATAAATGTTGATGTCCTCATTGGTATGTTGGAATCCAATTTTGATCAGATGTGCATGTAACCTCTTATACCATGCTCTTGGTGCCTACTTTAGACCATATAGTTCTTTATGCAATTTACATACCATGTCTTTATCAATGTAGACTTCTTCTAGAATCCCATTCAGGAAGGCTAATTTGATATCCATTTGATAAACTTTGAATCCTTTATATGCAGCAAATGCTAGCAGCATTCTCACTCCTTCTAATCTAGAAACCGATGCAAAGGTCTCTCCATAATCCTCACCTTATTCTTGTGCATACCCTTTGCAGAATAACCTCGCCTTGTTTCTTACAATTTTTTCTTCTTCATCCAACTTATTCCTAAAGACCCATTTTGTTCCAATTACATTCTTATCCTCCGAACTAGGAACAAGTGACCATGTCTGATTCTTCTTAATTTGATCTAATTCTTCTTTCATTTCATTAACCCAATCATCATCTTTTAGTTCTTCCTTTACTGTTTTGGGTTCTATTGTAGATATCAAGCAGGAGTTTTCTCTAATTTTCGTCCTTGTTTGCACACTAGCATTCTTATCACCAATTATCTGCTCTTGTAAATGGTTTAATATGACATACCTAGGCAATACTGGTACTGGTTCTGCATCTTCTACTTCTTGTTCTTCATTTTCTTCATCGTTGTCATCACTTACCGGTTGAGCACCTAATTTTCCATTTGTCGGTTCTTCATTGTTATGTGCTTCTAGTTCAATAATCACAAGTTTCTCATCATATTTTTTAGACTCAAATCTATTGGTACCTTTTGACTTTCCAGAGAGATCATCTACCTTCACATTACCACTTTCAATAATCTTCTTAGTTTTCTTATTATAACATTTATATACCTTACTTCTAGTAGAGTAGCCAAGAAAGATTCCCTCATCATATTTTGCATCTAATTTCTCAGTGTGATTGTCTTTCTTAATAAAACATTGACTCCCAAAAATTTTGAAATAACTTACACAAGGAGTTTTCCCATACCATAGCTCATAGGGTGTTTTGTTGTTACCTCATTTTACTAGTACCCGATTTAAAGTGTATACAATAGTTCTGACTTCTTCTCTCCAAAACATTTTAGGTACATTACCCTATAATGGCATGGTTCTAGCAGCTTCAATTATTGTTCTATTCATCCTTTCTGCTATGCCATTTTGTTGTGGTGTCCTCGATGCTGACATCTGTCTCTTGATACCCTGTTCATCACAATACTTAACAAATTCATCAGATGTGAATTCTCCTCCCCGGTCTGATCTTAAACACTTCAAGTTCTTACCAGTTTCATTCTCAACCAGAGCTTTAAATAATTTATATTTACTAAATGCTTTTGATTTCACCTTCAAAAATGTCACCCACATCATTTTAGAATAGTCATCACTGAAAATAATGAAATAACTATCACCATAATAACTCTTTGTTCTCATAGGGCCACAGAGACTAGTATGTACCAAATCTAAAATATTCTTATGAGTACAATTCTTGCTCTTGAAAGAAATATAGGTCATCTTACCAATTTGTCAATCTTTGCATATCACATTATCTGGTTTAACAAGTTGGGGAAATCCTCTTACAACACTTGACTTGCTTACCTTAACCAAATTATCAAAATTAACATGACAACATCTTTTATGCCACAACCAATTGTCTTCCATTCTTGCAACGAGACAATTATTAATATTACTATTCAAATGGAAAAAGTTACCTCTAGTTTGCTTCTCCATAGCAATCAGTTTACCATTACCTCCAAGAATTCTAGAGAATCCACTTTTAAACTCAAGCAAATAACCTTTATCATTGAGTTGACCAACACTTAAAAGATTATGCTTTAGACCATCAACCCAAAACACATCATCATCATTTCTCTTCCCATTTAGAGAAATTGAACCATTACCTTTAACCATGCAAGGAGAGTTATTTCTAGATGTAACAACAACACCATCAAATTCATCAAGCATTATGACATTACTTTTGTCTCCAGTCATGTGGTGTGAGTAGCCACTATCTATAATCCATTCATCACTATTCTCCATATGAGATACTAGTGCCTTTTCATCTGTCAGTTCCTCCTTCATGGCTACAAACACAATTTCCTTATTGTCATCTTCATCTTCAGACTCCTCATCGGTCACACCTTCATCTACTTCAACATAACATTTCTTTTTTTCCTTTCCTTTATATTTTTTAAATTTATCTTTCTTGTCATCATTAGGACAATTAGCAACAATATGACCAATTTTACTAGAAGAAAAACAATTCAAAGGTAGCTCTCTTTTATACTTATCAGTGCCTCTTGGAAATATTTTTGCTAACAATGCCTCAAGTTCCATCACCTTGTCTTCATTGTCTTCATTTCCTTGGTTACTTAAATTACTTGACCTTCACTCATGATTTCGACATATATATTTTCCTTTTATAGCAGATGAACCAGTAACATAAGCTTTAAAGAAAGATTTAGTAGATTCTGTCATACTATTGTCAAAACTATTCAACTCAAAAGTTGTAAGCTTACCAATCAATGAATCAACAGTTACCTTATCCTTTGAAATAGATCTAAGTTCTTGGATTGCAGATACTCTTATAGCATACTGAGATTGAAGAGTTCTAAGCATTTTACTTACTATTGCGTCATCATCTATTTTAACTCCAACACTCTTTATGCCACGAACAATTTCTTTGATCCTCTGACCATATTGTGTAATATTTTCTCCTTCAATCATTCTCATGTCATAAAACTTTCCTCTCAAGCTTTCCTCTTTGACTCTTTGTACATGCTCATCTCCTCCATAGGTTATATCTAGCTTTTCCTAAACCTCACCTGCAGTTTCCAATCTTTGAATATCAATATATTTTGAATCGGATAAATTACTAACAATAGCTTCTAAGGCTTGCATATCCTCTTGCTACTCTTTGAGTTCATCTGGTGTCAATGGAGTAGTAGTAGGAGCAACATATTTTGTTTCAACTTGCTTCCAATATTGTGCACCAAAACCTTTGATGTAGATCTTCATTCTATCTTTCTAGATCTTATAGTTATCCTTGTTGAACTTAGGACCCTCTTTCTTCATCATCTTGACTTCCTCAGAATCTTTCCCTGAAGTGGTTAGGCTTTCTTCACACAGAGGACCAAAGATCTAATACCAATTGTTAGTTCTATCAGGATCTGGTTAATACTGAGAGGAGGGTGAATCAGTATTAACACCAATTTGAAACTTTAAACCCAAACCAAACTTACAGCAAATCCAAATTCATTTACCACATATGCCAATTCATTAAATAGTACTGGTAATCACTGATAAATCTTTGATAAACTGCTATAACCAGTGTATTCATAAATAATGAATAAACTAAAGATAATCGATAACATCACATGAAATTCATACCACACATGAACACCATATTTTTTGACGTGGAAACCCAAATAGTGAAAAACCATGGCGAGAGTTAGTACCCACAAATATTTGTACTCTTTTGAAGTACACCCTGCTAGGAGCTTAGCCCTATTAGGAGCTTACAATATGCCTTGTTAGGAGTAGACCCTGTTAGGAGTCACCCGGTTAAGGGATTTAGATGTGCAGCTCGGTTAGGAGCTTAATGACCTGTTAGGATCAATCTCGTGAGAGGATTTACCACTCTTTTTTAGAGCTACCCTCTTAGGGGATTTACAAGATTAAGGCCTATCAAGACCTACCTAGTTAAGGGATTTAATCTGTTGTAATTGTAAGGAAACAATAGTAAAAAAGTGATATGTTACTTGCACTTCTCAGCTTGCTAAATCAGATCTAGTTATGCTCCACTATTTGCAACTCTCAGGAAGATCTAGCTCTTCTCTGGTATGACTTCACACTCTTCTCTAAGGCAACCGACACAATGAACATCAACTAAGCCAACATAAATAATGCTTACAACTAAGTCAACCGCTAAACCCTAAATTATATCATATATCTTTACAACTCATTATAGATCATCATATGGATCACTACAATCAATTAAAAATCAATATCAACCATTGATTGATCATACATTGTCACAGCAAGTTGATCTGGTACAAAGTCAAACCCTTAGCTCATTTCGCTAAGCACTTTTAACATTCCCAATAAATTCACTCTCCAAATACACCAAAAAATATTTGAAACACTTCACATGATTTGTGTCTTGTTACCACCAATATGTAGACTTGATGTCGTTCACCACCGTACCAAAAATCATTACCGGTTTGATGATTTCTTCACCGGTTCTAAAACCCTAGCAAAACTTCATCATAAATTAGAAACATACCGTCCGATAGTAATCACAGGATGTGGTTCCGGCCAGATACTCATTTCCATGATAAAATATTATATTCCAAACCACAAATCACTAATCATCACCAATCATCCGCTCCAAGTAAAACATCTCTTCATATACCGATTAAAGTCCTATTTCACAGTCTTATGTATATTGCCAGTAAACCTTATCTCCGATAGACTAAATCACTTAGATGACAAACCAAACATCAGATAAAATCATTAATCATCAGTTTCCATCAATGAAAACACAAATAACTGATCAAAGCATCTAATCACAAAATCTCAATCTCTTCATCACAAATAGTCTTCTATCCTCTACTGGTTCAGTCATCAGTCTTTAACTGCATCACCTCATCTGCATCAGTTATACCAATCATACCAACAATATTAGAGGATGGCATGTTATGACACTCCACTCCTACATGTGTCCCCTTATTGATTTGTGAATATGCCTTGTTGATTTGTAAGCCTCCGGGAATTCCTTTCGTGTGATTGTTTGCAGATGGTCTATGCTTGAGAGTCTTTGTTATGTTTGTCTCTTTGGTTGTTGAGTGTAAGCCTAGATGTAGAGTGTGTGTTGGGACCTTGTTTCATCTCTTAGAATGGGGGTTGATTCCTTTGGTTCCACATGGTCGGGTGGTTGGTGTTTTTCAACCATTGGGATATTCTTATGGTTCTTCATGCGTGGATGTGGATTCTTCTCATTGTTGCAGCTTATGCATGCTTCTTGTAGCATATTTGTGTATTGTATGTCTTGGATTCATGTAATTTATTATTATTTAAGATGTATATGAATTATGTATTAGGAAGGAGCAATACTCATGATGTACTATTCATTGTAATTGTGTTGTATTGTAGTTGGTATCTTAGGATTAGGAGATGATTTGTAGTAATGAGACTATGGGATGCATGGTGATGATCTTGTTTAATGAAAGTAAATTATTTTCATGTACTTAGATGCTTGTAATGGAATTATACTTGAAATAGAATGGATTCATGTTATTATTGTATTAGTTTAGATCCTGTTGTTATTATGTAGGAGATAGATTAATGTGTGAAAGAACCTTAAGTGAATGAAAAGAATAAGATATAGAATTATGGATGTTGATTAATTCCATGCTTAGATTATGATGATTATTCATATGGATGCATTAAAAGAAATAAAATAATTAAGATACTTTCATTAATGTATATATGATTCAATATAAAGGAAACGGTCATGCTAAGAATTCGAATGCATGTGAAGTATGGACAAAGCAAATAAGTAAGATTGAATATGTCTTATGCATTAGTATTGCCTTATCATTGTAAATGGATAATGATCAAGTAGATAGGAAACGGTTAATTGTTTAAGCACATTTGGATTTTGTTATAAAAAGAATCTAAGAAAAGGGATTAGTCTTGCATTGAAAAAGTAAGCATATCATGTTAGTTAGATGATGGAGAAGAATGCATCTCATAAAGTTTGAATGATCAAGTAGTTCATATATCTTAATGGAAGGGAATAAATAAGTTGCATTTAAATATGATAAATGATTAATTAATAATGAGTGTAGTAAATCAAGTGAGTAGAAATTTATTGCTTAGGATAGTTAATTAAGTAATGACGTTGAGGTACCCTAGAGAGATAGTTGTAATGATTGTGTTGTTTATTCCTCTTGCGTGTTTGGTTAATGAACTTATGTGAATGGTTTATGTTATTTATGATAAAATTATAATTAATGTTAATTGATTGTATAGATGATATGATGTTTAGCATTAGTTTATATTAAATTTTTTTTACCTCCATTTAGTATGTTAGATGATTTTTTCTCTAGGGTATTTTGGCGGGCATTACACGTAATTTATTAACACATTAGAAAATATATCCATTTGGGATTTGATTCAAACTTCACCTTTATACCGTGGGTTGTTCCAAGAAGCCTTACAAAAGGTAGTTTCCCCTCCTCGTGCTAGACCAAATGGTATAATATTCTCACAAGATAAATTGGCTTCTTTAGAGTTTAAAATTAGAAATGATCCCCTTATGATCACACCTTGAATTAATGAACATAATATACGAGGCACCTTAATTGATAATGGGTTAGCCCTTAATATTTGTTGTGTTCACTTATTAGATAAGATAAGTTGGGATTATTCTTCCATTCAACTTGATTCTCTTTGTGTTCATGTCTTTGATAATGTTTCTAGAGAGTCACTTGGTATTGTCATATTACCTATCAAAGTAGCACCTAAAACTTTAATCACTCCTATCCATGTCATGACCAATAATCTTAATTATAATATTCATCTAGGTAGACTGTGGATTCATGCTATAAAACCAATCCATTCCACTCTTCATCACACAATCAAATTTATACATAATAATGAACTCCACACAATCAAGGCTAATCCTAATCCTTATGATGTTGTTCAAGATGAAGTAGGATACATATATCCCTTTCACACTATGATTCCATTAACAACATAGTCTCCTATCAATTATACTTTAGAAAATTGAGTTACATTACACTTTACACCTTCCTCTAATGGATTTAAGGTCCCTCAATTTCAGTATGAAGTCTCAAAGGAGCATTCTATGAAATTTATCCAAGCTTCTTCTAAATCTATTCCCACCTTTTCTTCCAAAACATGTCTTGATGATGATTGAGGCTCTTTAAACTTTGAAACTAAGAATGAACCCTCTCCTCTAGACATTTGAACTCATATATTTGATTCTAAACATGGATACAATGGACTTGGTTTTGGATGTATACAAAAAAGCATTTAAACTCATAAGAAATATATGTATTAAAATTTTCAAAATATGGTTTAGGTTTCCAAAATCCTCCTTTGTTGACATCCCCTCCCTCATTGTTTGGTCATCCATTTCTTTTTCTTTCAATTTTTTATTACAACAAGATAATATTTTGTCTAACCTTCTCCAAGCCAATTTGATTACCTTTCTTTGGCCTAAATGAATGAAAAAACATAGACAAGATCTTGAGAACTATTATTTTTGTATATATTATTAACTCCATGGCCACTCCACTAATGAATGTCAATATTTGCATACTAAAATTTAATAATTCATTAATTATAGTGTCATTCAAGTGATAGGTGACAATGAGTGGCACCTTTATCATCATCATTCTAAATAACATCTAAGTTCCTATTGTTTTTCTCCTCACTATGTGGTGAGCAACATAATATTCTATTCATTCTTGTCTCCATGCTAGGGGCCAATAATAGTTTTTCAATCATTCCTTCTTTTTTTTCTATGGATTCAATTTTCCTTTATTGATTTACATATTTCATAACTTGATGTCCTTTCTTGCATAGAATTATCCTTCATGCGAGTACATGTGTATTCCTTGGTTAGGACTTATTCCTCGATTGAAATGGTATGTCTTTTATGAATGATCTCTCCTTAGTGATATAAAGTGTCCAATACTTCACTAAGAATCCACTTTTTCCTAGAAATAGGTAAGGAGTATATTATTGTTCTCCTTTCCCTTTCTTCTTTTCTTAAAAGATTTGTGCCCTCTTTATCTTAGAATGTATGTACATCGTTGCCTGATATCTTCTTGAAGATGAAGGTGTTTATCCTTCTTCTTTTCTACCTTAAGATTTCAACATAGGGCTATGTTGACATCTTAAGAGGGGGGAATATATGCGGCCTCCTTGTTGCTTATTAGTAGGATTTACTCATGAACAATGTGCTTTGTTTTGTTATCCTTATTCAATTTTGTAGGAATTTCTCGTGAATGATGAGTTTTGTTTAGTTATCCTTTTTTTCCAATTTCCATAATCATGTTCAATTTGTACAGATTTCCTTACAAAAAATGCTTTGTTTGATATCCTTGTTGTGATATTCCAATAACACCTTCTTTATAATTATTTTCCTTGTAATGAGAAATATTTTCTTAGCATAATTCTTCCTTTCAATTTGGGTTGATCAATTACCTTGTAAAAATAAATATTTTCTTGGAAATATCCCTTTTTTAGGATGAGTTCACTATCATAACACTGTTGGAATGATCTGATACCGACAGTAAACTGAGGGGGGGGTGAATCAGTTTACTCACAAGTACAACAATTAATTCAATTATAAACCTTATACCAGAGCACAACACAATGAAAGATATATAATGAAATCACAACACACATAACACCAATATTTTGATGTGGAAAACCCGGTAAAGGGAAAAATCACTGTGGGAAACCCTACCCACAATCAGATGAATACTCTGCAATAGTATTATGAATAATTACAATGGGGTATGCACTTGCACAAAGGCCAACAGTTTATCACAAAGGGAATTCTCACTGACTTACATAAACATCGGACTACAACCAGAAAGAAATGAACTGTGAAATTAGCATCTACTGTTGACGAATGAACACTCCAATGAAAAATTGTAGGTGATTTAAGGTATTGTCATTGATGAAAACCTTACAATCCTATGGAACCGATAGGCACAGGAACAAGCACCGGCACCCCAGCCGACAGGATTTTGTTTATTATATTTTGTATTTAATTGTAAAATATTTTTGTAAGCCGATAAGGAGAATTGTATTAGGACTCATATATGAGATATTGTAGGATCATTTATAGAAGTGTGGAATGTAATAGGTAGATGTGAACATGCGAATATTAAGGCAAATTTTGGAATAAGGTTTATGGAAGTTGTATGAGCTTAAACCGGTACTGAACCTAGCATAACAAATGTTGAACCGAAGCAGTACATGATATTGGATTTATATAATCCATTTTGTACGTCAGTGAGACTTCCCTTTTTTGTAATTAAGTAGTGAGCTTTAGCCAGTTGGCCTTCCTACATGTGCAGGCCCCTATTGTAAGTAATATTCATTTATTGGCCAATCAATGAATATTTTGGGTGACAAATCCCATCGAGGTTTTTCCCACACTGGGTTTCCTCATTAAAAATATTGTGTTATGGTGTGCTTTCTATGTTGTGGTTATTGATCTTATTTACTGCATTATTTTTGGTTTACCAGTACACTATTTTGGAATGCAAATTGTTTAATAAGATAAGAAAATCTGTTAACAGGCAAGATACTGATTCACTCCCACCTCTCAATATCTTTGGGAATCCTAACAATTGGTATCAGACCCTAGTCCTCTATTTTCAAAATTCTAACATTTTGAGGAAGATTCTGACACCGGTACAAATGGAAAACCTGAGAAAGCAATTGGAAATAGCTCTTGCAGATTATGATGCAAAAAAGTTGAAAAATATGAAACTTGAAGATGATCTGAAGGCTGCATAGGAAATCATTCAAGGACTTCAAGAAAATATCACTATTACTAGGAACAAAAGAAGAGAACTTCATGAGAAGATACAGAGTGATGATGATGAAAAAGAAACTCTTAATGATCTTGTAAGAAAGATGAAGCAAGAAAACATGACCTTGAGGAATGAGATGCAAGATATGACTATGAGGTTTTGTAAAGACATTGAAGACCGAAAGAAGAATGAAGATGAGTTGACTAGGAGAATCAATGATGCTGGAAATGAAAATCTAAGACTCAATCATGAAAATGATATGTTGAAGATAGATATGATTCACTTGGAGCATGATAAAACTGAACTCATGAGACAAAAAGATTTCTTAGAAAATGAGTTGGCTACTGCAAATCAACACAAGGAGAAATTCAAGAAAAGCTCAAAAGAACTTGATGAAATGCTAAAAAAATCAGAAACCTAATGGAGATACTAATGGTCTCAGCTTTGCAGTTGGTGAAAGCTCCGGTACTGCAAACAATCATGATCACAATAAACCGGTAAGACAACCTAATGCCTACAAATTTAATGGGAAATGTTTTAACTATAATAAGTATGCTCATAGAGAAAATCAGTGTAGATCTAGAAACTATCAGAACACCAATGCACCCACCGATCAATGTTCTAAATGCAACAAAATTGGTCATAATTCAGAAAATTGTAGAATGAATGTAAGATGTTATGTTTGTGGAAGATTTGGACACTTATCTAATCAATGCAGAACACATACTGACATAGGATATGGAAAAGCTATTTAGAAAAATAATGTGACTTGTTATGCTTGTAACAAGATTGGACATATTGCAAAATTTTGTAGAAGTAAGGCATCATTGGCAAATAACAAAGGACCCAGTTTGAAAGGTAAAGAGAAGGTTGAAGAAGTAAAGCAAGAATTTTCAAAACTGTGGATTAGAAAGTCAGATCAGAATGTTAATGAAGCTATTCCTTCACTGGTAGAACAAAGTATCACTCCACCGGCAGGAGATTCTTCATCTAACTAAAAATAAATCCCTTGGGGGTATGGCAACAAATTGAAAAACATGTTAGTTTACCCTTGGTTGATGGTGAGAAGTTGAATTACTTCTTTATTGGCAGATGTGTTAAGTTTCACTTAACCGATAGGCATTTAATGTAGTAGTTGAAGGAAATGACATTATAAAGCAAGTGTTTTTCACTCTTTTTCATTCACCAAGCATTCAAATTTCCTTAGAGCATGAAAAACCCGAGCGAAGGCATCCACATCGAGAAGTGAAGCAAATGATTCAAGCATTCAAACCTAAAGGTAGATTAAGGTATTTATACAATGGCTTCCTCCTCTGCACCTGAATTCATTGCAAACCCTACATTAATTGAAGTGATTAAACACCCTAGGCCCGTATTTAAAATCATTCCCAAAGTAGTGAAGAAGGATGATACCTTAGGAGCATTTTTTAAAATACCCAAAGGAGTTGCTTATGCTGAGGATCCTAGAATTTATATACATTGTCATATTGAAGAACTAGGTGTAGATGAGATTATGAACATGTATAGGACAGTAATATGTGATGAAAATGGTAATGTAAAATCGAAACACAAGATAGTTGAAACCCTAGGTTTTGTGGAGATACTTAGCATTCCTGATTTTCCCAAAGAGGTTATAAGGATTGTATTGAGAAAAGTTCATGGGGAGCTATTTTGGCTAGATTTCATTCATAAGATAAAAAAAGAAGCAGTTAGGGCAGTGAAAGGCTTACCTTCCACCGGTAGCAGGCTGGACAAGACTAAAAAGGTTCCAAACGACATTGTAATGACCCTAACTAGTGCAACCTATGACAAGAGATCCTTAAGAGTCAATGATGTAAATGATATCAATGTAAGATTCATTAGCATGATTCTTGGATACAAAGCTACACATGCCAACAGATTAAACTTTGCTTCTAGTTTATGTATCAAGAGTGCTTATGACTTAGTAAACAATAATGCAAAGATTGACATATGTGAGTGGTTAAAAGATGAGCTAATAGACAATCTGAAGAAAATTAAGGGTGACAAGAAAGGCACATTCAGATTTGCTAACCTACTTGTATGTCTATTGTTGTATATCACCAAGGAAGCTCCTAGTATTGGTAGAAAGGATTTTGGATTTGACATTCTAATAGGAAAAAAACTTTTGGATATTCCTAATAACATGGGGGGTGACAAGGAGAAGAACATAATTGAACACTTTCAGGCACTAAAGGGTAGAATGAAAAATAGGGAAAGACTATCTCAATCCATAGTTGATAAATATAAAAAAGAGATATGTTTTGTTATAAAGAAGGATGAAATCTGGATGGAGGCAGTGGTTCCAAGGACAGTTTGGGTTATAGAGATGGGTTATGAGGTAGATGAAAACATAATAGAAACTTATGCAAAAGCCCTTCTAGAAGCCCCTAAAGAACCAACAGAAGAAGTATTTGGAAATGCAGAAACCAATCAAAGTTCAATCATAGAATAAAATAAAGAAAATAGAACAGACAATTAGAAAGGCAACTAGACATGCACAAGAAATCAAGGAAGATATATTGAATAAAACTGGTATTAAGGAAAGTGAATTGGAAGGACTACAACTGGAAACACATCTTTCATCGGTTGGTACCTCCTCTGACAGTGAAATACCAACTAAATTCAAAAGGGTTGTAAGAAAAAGAAAACCCTCACTGGTATCCTCACCTGCTCCCAAGAGAACAAGACAAAAACAACAGACAGTAAGACCTTCGGCAAGGAAAATGACCCCAAGAAAGAAAAAGGAAAAACAAGTTGTCCCTCCCTTAGACAACCTTTTGAAAGAAAAAATTGAAGATGGTAACTTGTCAAATGTTAGAAAGTTGTATAACATGTTCACTAATGAAGAAAAGGAAAGCATAGAAAATAGTGTTATTCTACACTTAGATATTTATAAGAATTTTTTTAGAAGTTGTAGATGATCTACCTAGTGACTTGTACAGAAGGTTAGATGCAAAAAGGTTAGCAATTGTTGAACTGGACAAGAAGATAAAGATAGAGAAACTACTTGCAGTTCACCCTGTAAGATCAACAGAAGAGATTGATGAACTGATAAGTGAAACAAATAGGACTATATTTTCCACCAGTCACCGACATGTAGCATTAATGGCTGGCAGAGTAAATGAGATCACTGAAGAGACAACGGACAAATGGGATATCTTCTTTGTAGAGAAGGAAAAGAAAGAAGAACTTAAACGACCAAAGAATTTTAGAGTTTATCCAAAGGAAAAAGATAAAGGTAAAGGTAAAGGCAAGGTAGGTGGTCCTTCGAGAATAAAGGTAATAGATAACTTGCCCCCATCTCCTTTTGATACTCCACTAGCACAAATTGTTGATACACCACCAGTAACAGATAATGTTGAGAGTATGGAGACAACACATGAAGACACCAATCCTGATTCAGAGGTGTTCTATACCATGAATATTGACACACAAGAAGTCAACATTATGGTTGATAAGGAAACAACTGAGAAGAGAGATGTGGCAACTGAGCCACCGACATAAAACATTGTAGTTGAGATGAATGTTGAGATTGGGATTGAAACGCATACTGAACAATCAACCGATCCCCTAGATACTGGAAAGACAAATACCACTGATGTACACACTGAAAAACCTACTGAGCAACCAGCTATTGATAAATCTGTTGAGATACCGATAGTAGACAGTTCAGAGGTACAGACAGAAAAATCGGTAGTTAACATTGAGACACAATCAGAGAAACCGGCAATAGAAAGCATAGAAAAAACCGACAGAGGTACATTCTGAGAAACATGAAGAGGAAAAGGTTCAAATAGAGACAGTGCCACCGACAACAGTTGAGAAACCCAAACCTTTGCTAGTAGAAATGTAGACTCAAACTAACCTACCAGAGGTCAACATAAGCAAAGAGGTTACTCACACTGGCGGATTGCAGATTGTTAAGGCAGTTGGACAGTCATCTGGTTCCTCCTTAACAGAATTCAGACCAACAAATGTAACAAAGGTATTATTGGATTCCATCAAGAAAATCACAGAGTGTAATGCACAGGCTTATAAGGCTATTGATGACACAATTCCTTTATTGAAATTGATTGCACCCAAGTACAATATGGAAAATAAAGATTCTTTGAGTCAACTAGACACATTGTCTAAGTACATCACCAACAATCTTTTGATAGTTGATCAGATTAATGAGGAGACATTTAGTGAGAAAATGAATAAGAAAAAGAAAAATTATTTGAAGAGACAATAAAGAAGTGCACAGAACACATTGACACCCACCTACTGGCACTAAACAAAACTTTAACGGAATTTAAGGAGTTGTATAGAGACACTTGCAAGACTGATCTTCTGACAGTGGATATTAACAAGGAAATCAGCATAGTACAAAAGGAAATAAATGATATAGCTGACAATATCATTGGTTCATTAGAACCCGTATCGGTAATAGAGCAAGAGATAGCAGGTTTTGAGGAGAAACTTGATAAATTGGAGAAGGAGAAGGAAAGTATAAAATACAAGGCTAAGGAACTCAAATGTAGACTAGGTCTGAAACTAGACATCCTCATCTCCTTGAGAAAAGAGATTTCAGAGGCTCTTGTTCCCGGACTTAAGACACCGGAAGAGAAAATACACATACTCACTGGTACCATCTAAAGGATAGAAGCATCATTCAAGGATAGTGAGAGGTTCACTAACAGCTTGAATTTTGCATTAGCAGATCTATATCAAATTGTAACCCACCGGTTACAGAGATCCTGACAAGAACTACACTCAATTGACATTAATTGGCAGCCTTTGTCATTGATGCCAAAGAGGGAGTAGTAGAATGACAAAAATGATTGGCAGAAGAGATCATCTGCTCAGGGGGAGCACAGTTTTGATAGATTTTTGGACAACACATTTTGGATACAATTTTGACTTTTTCTCATGAGTGTTGTCATCAATTCCAAAGGGGGAGATTGTTGGAAAATGCACACTCCAATGAGAAATTGTAGGTGATTGAAGGTATTGTCATTGATGGCAGCCTTAAAATCCTATGGCACTGGCAGGCACAGGCACAGGCAGCGGCATAGATAATTATCGGCACCCCAGTTGACAGGATTTTGTTTATTATATTTTGTATTTAATTGTAAAATCTTTTTGTAAGCCGATAAGGCAAATTGTATTAGGACTCATATATGTATGAGATCTTGTAGGATCATTTATAGAAGTATGGAATGTAATAGGCAGATGCGAACGCAGATGCGAACATGCAAATATTAAGGCAGATTTTGGAATAAGGTTTATGGAAGTTGTATGAGCTTAAACCAGTACTGAACTTGGCATAGAAGATGCTGAACCAAAGCAGTACATGATATTGGATTTGCATAATCCATTTTGTAAGTCAGTGAGACTTCCCTTTTTGTAATTAAGCAGTGAGCTTTAGGCAGTTGGCCTTCCTGCATGTGCAGGCCCCTATTGTAAGTAATATTCATTTAATGGCTAGTAAGTGAATATTGTGGGTCACAAATCCCACTGAGGTTTTTCCCACACCATTTTTCCTCATTGAAAATATTGTGTTATGGTGTGATTTCTATGTTGTGGTTATTGATCTTATTTACTAAATTATTTATGGTTTACCGGTACACTATTTTGGAATGCAATTTGTTTAATAAGATAAGAAAATTTGTTAACCGACAAGATATTGATTCACCCCCCCCCCTCTCAATATCTTTGGGAATCCTAACATCTACTAATGCTTGATACAGTTTTGATTAAGCATTGATGTCTTCTCTACATTACAAAACCTTTCCAACCTTCACTTGAATGATATGACTTTATTCGCACATAATCCTTCCTCTAATAATGTAGATATAACCATCCATCACATCGATATCCAAGTTACATGAATAAGTCACCTATAAATACAGATCATCAACCTTATTGACAAGGTCAGCTAAACCCTAAACCCATAAACCCATAATTACAAAAATTACATCACACAATGCCACCAAACCATTATTATGATTTACATTACATAGCATGGACCTAAATCAAGTATTCAAATAATTATATTCACCAGAGATTCTTCTAAGACCAAAATCCAACATGCTTCACCAACCGGTAGAAACCCTCAGTGAAATAACAAAAATTTTAACCATATCCAAATAGGACCATCATAACAACATGCCATCCAATGCAAAGTCACCAAATACTTGGAATATGATCAAGAAGCACCTTCAGCGTGATAGAGACCAATTCCATAAGCCAGACCCAAACTCCACTGACCAAGTCACCAAATAATGCATACTGGTAAAGCTAACTAAGATAGAAGAGGCAATATGGTAAAGGAAAATACCAAAAGTGATAATAGCCAAAACACCAAATCATGAACCAACAAAATATAGAAAGCATGTAACCATCCAGAATAAGCATCCAAGACCGATTCCAGAGATCTAATCATACCACATTAGAATCATAGCTGAAACCAAGAAGATCACCAAGACTAATCGGGATAGATCCAACCGAGATACAGTGTTGACATCAATGATAACACTTAACCAAATCCATAATATTGCCAACAAACACAACTTGCTATACATTTTGACTCTCCTTTCCTTTTCACATGGATCACACACCATAACATAACGTGTCCCATATAACTCATTCTTTCATGGATCACCTAGCATAACATAGCTTGCTAGCATGTTGAATCCATGTTTCCTTTATCCTTTCCCCATGAACCCACCCCTCTTTTTGGACCTTGATATGACTTGCTATTATTATTATTATTATTATTATTATTATTATTATTATTATTATTATTATTATTATTATTATTATTATTATTACTACTACTACTACTACTACCACAATTATAAATATTAATTTTATGAGTAATGTTAGATAAATTAAAATGAGATTGAAGTTTTTAAATAAAAAGGAATTTAAGTGGTGACACACACATGAGGTCATAATTTATTTAAAAATTACTTATTTTCTCAATATCCCAATTGAGCATGGTGTAGGAGAAATAAGAAGATTCTAGAAAAGAAATTTTAAATTCAAAATATTAAGGAATGAATATTATATTTAGCAAATATATGACATGAGAGTTACAAAATTATTCTATGAAAAGAATAATTGTATTCATGGCATTTTTATGACAAAGGAGTTACAAAATACATTTTGATAAAATGGAGGAAAATTCAAATTCAAATTTCTTACAACAACCATTTTTGCACGAAATTAATTTAGAAAATACATATTTTCCCAATATGTTAATTTAGCACATGTTGTAGGAGGAAATGAGAAGTTTCTAGAAGTGAATTTAAAATTCCATCTTCTTGCATGTAACTCCCCCACTATGTCAACAATCAATTTTGCATGAAGTCAATTTTGGAAAAGAATCTCTAATTTCAATTAATTTTTTTGATAGTGGGAATGGTGCACCTATTCTATATAATGTATGCTAAAATTTCAAAGAAGGGAGATCATTTTTGGTTTGGATGAAAAAAAATGTAATTTCTTGAATTATCACAAATTCTTGTTAGTAGTAGTAGGATTTTGTAGTCACATTGTACAGTAGGATTTTCAAGCTTTTGAAGAGATCTTATCAAGCTACAAGGAAGGAGTGAAGAAGGGTAGCTGGGAGATTGGAGGCATTTCAATAATAAGTGAATCGTTCAATCCAGGTTCCTTCTTGTCTACTCTCATGTTTTGAAATGGATTTTATGTAGTTGAAGAAAAATTAGAATTCTATTCACTTATATGCTTTACATATTGTAAATTTGTTTGATACAGAAGTTTTATATGCAAATAAGAAATAAAATTTGAATAATTGCCATTAATTAGTAGACTCCTTTTTAGAATGCAAATGAGAATATAATTTAAGCTCTTTTTTTTTCCATTCACATTGATTTTTATTTCTTTACAAAAATTTAGATTTCAAGGAATAAGAGTGAAATATATTAGGAACAAATTATCCCCTTTTGCCGAAGTAAATCAAGAAAAAAAAATCAGATTTTTTTTAGAATAGAATAACATGTGTTTGATTATCTCTGTGAAAGATCTCCTCTCGAAAAAAATATCTTTATCTTTTTCTAAATAAATATCTCAAAAATTATTTATCTTTCTCTATGATATTTTGTCTCTAAGATTGAATTTGTAAAAATGTGCCCCTCTATGAAAAATTGAATCTCAAAAAAAAAAAGATATATATTTTTAGTGTGCAAAATTCAATTCTCTCTGAGTGCATATCTCTGATCTATTTATCTCAGAAGATATCCATAGTGTGATTTTATGTACCACTATAGTTATCTTTCTCGATGTAAATACTACCCTGTGAATATTTGTCTGTGTATATCTCTGTGGGGAAATTAGCTCTACGAAAAATCCTTTCACAAATCTACATTTAGTTTATTTAATTGTCTCTGAGAATAAATATTTATTTCTCTGTGTATTTTATTCCTCAAAGAAATTTATCTTCCTATGATTGTTTATCTTTCAGAAATCTATTCCTCTATGTATTTTATTCCTCAAAGTAATTTATCCTCCTGTGAGTTATTTTTCTTTCAAAAATTAATCCTCTGTGTGTGTGTGTGTGTGTATATATATATATATATATATATTTCCTCAAAATAATTTTCTTCCCTGTGCTTGCTCGGCTCTAATTTATCCTCCGTTTAATTAAACTAGATGAGTTTTAAAACATTATATATATATATATATAAAAGTAAACACAATATGCATTTTTTTTTTTAAATTCTTATTTGGAAAGTTTCTTTTGCATTATCTCATTGGGGTTATAAATATATTCAATAAAAAAAAATACATATTTAATTAAGAGAAATACAAAATATATATATTTGGAAATAGACTTAAAATAAATTATATCGAGTTTAGTTTCCAATAGAGAAATGATATAATGTGAAATCTGGATGTAGATAGTTGTCAGCGTTTCGTTTATTTTATTAATTATAGCACACTAAGATTCATGCAATTAAATGGACCAGATGAATCTATGATAACAAGGTCATTCATTAGTTATGGTATGCAATAAATTTGAGCACTATAGCCATAATACCTCTATGTCCTTTTGTTATTGTCAATAATTTTTCCATCTGCTACACCATCACATTTAAAATAGACAAATAAATTATCCATATTATTGAGTTTTCAAAAAAAAAAAGAATTTATTAAATATTATATACATAATATTATAATAATAAAAAAAAAAGATGAGATAGTAAAAGAAAAAAAAGAAAGAAACTTATTGTTCTTTTATAGTAAAAATATCATGAGATAGTAATGTCACCTGTCGTAAGGTTAAGGTTATTAAATGATAGTAATTAAAAGTCTCAGGCTTTCTAAATTTTAATCTCCACTTAAATAGGAATTTTCTAATTAGATTTCCTATATCATCATAAAGAAGGGAAAGAGATCCAATATAAAGGTACATGAAAGATTTATGAAAGCTTTTTATACATGGCTTTCCTCTTAGAGTGGAAAAAGGTCAGTTATTTTTTTTTACTTAAAACATGCTTTAATCTTTTAGCTATTATAAATTATTATTTTTGTGATCATTTTAACATTATATATTATCTTTTGATTCATATATTATTAAATTTATAATTGTAAGAAAAGAGTTAATTTATTTTTAAAAGGTTTTGGAAAAAAATTGAATAGGAGGTTGATATGGCTTGTAACTATTAGTTCAATATTAATTATTATAATACAATTATGTTATATTAGTATACAAGTTCATATATGTCTAATATTTTAATTTATGCCTTAGCAAACAAGAAGAAAATGTCATGTTAGAACTTGCATGGTACAAAAGTAAATATATTAATTCTGGGTGCAACAAATTTAAAACCTCACATAATAATAATACTACCATTTTTTATTTATTTTTTATTTTTTACATCTATCTTACTTATATAATTCATTATAAATTTTTTGGCGTTTTCCACCTACATGCATGTACAACATAATACCTACATGTGAAACTTGAGAAAAAACCTAATGTCTCATCTTAGATATAAGTAAATAATTGCTCATTATCCTAATTACTACTATAGAATAAATATAAGGAATAGTTAGTTATCTATTTATAATCTTGCAAAGGTTTTGGCATTAGTTCAAAACCATCTAGAAGTAGATTGATTAGAATTATTTAGGAACTTTATTTGTTTTTGATAAAGGAAAAAGCAGGTTTTGAAGGGGCCCAAAAACCCTTTAAAAATAGAACTAAAACAACATAAATAGCAAGAGTGACGAGAAACAGAAAAGATCAGAACCACAAAAAACCAACGGAAAGCTAGAGAAAACCCAAAAAAGCCCCATTAAGCCAGCAGGCCTTCTAGAATTTAGATTTTTTGCAGGGCTTTTGCCAGGGTGTTGCTAATTTCGTGCAGCTCCTTGATGTTGTCTTTGAGGTTAGGGGGATCCTTAGTGGAGGTACCCATAGCTTTCTTGACGCTGGCCCTGGTTCTCTTCGCAGTACCACCCACCTGAGTAGCATCACCACTTCCAGTCTGGATGGTCTCATCATCCAGGTCAAGATCCACAACCGGATTCAGAGTGCGGGTATGATCAAAAACCTTGGCTATGTCCTCCGGGTTTTTAGTGACGGCAGAGAGGATACGTGGGATAACGCCCATCAGATTTTTCATCTCTTCTTTTCCCTCTTCCAGCGATTTTACCTTATTCTCCATTTCCTGCTTCCATTTAATCTACTCTCTGTTTTCATCCTCCCTTTTCTCATCTGAGTTTATTCCCTTTTTTTCCAAGTTTTTCAGGCTCTCATAGGTCCATCTATCGTAATCCATTCTCGCCTCAGAGAGTTTCTTGAGGTTATCCAGGATAAGCCCTTTACCGGCACAATCCTTCTCCTCGCTATCCCTATCCTTAGTCAGGTCCTTCTCAGAATCTTTGTTTGTTTCCTTCTCAGAATTCACTTTGATTTCCTCGTTATCCTTGAGATCCCCTTCTCCCATCAGATGGCTATTGTCCTTACCAGGGCATTCACTGAGGATAGGGCTTTTGTGATCAGGCTCATTATCCCCACTTTCTTCCTCATTACCCAGCTCCTCATCTTTCCAGTTGTCTTCACCATTGGAGTCATCTGTCTCCATTCTGCTACTTTCCTTAACCATTTCCTTTGTTTCTAGCCCAGGAACACTTTTCTTTTTTTTGCTGGAGGACGCCTTCTCCTTGCTGGTTTCTCCCTCTTCCATCTTTCTCTTGCCCAGAGAGGCGGAATTCCTCTTATTTTCTAGCAGTGCGAGGGTTTTGCAATGCTCATAGATGAGCAACAGAAGCCCGCAATGGAGAATCAGGTTGGAAGGGTTGTTCCTGTGTTTATTGAGGGACCTAGAAAGGGACCGAAATAGGTAGTAGGGCAGGGAAACTTTCTTGTCGTGTCTGAAATGGTTTAAGAGCACGAAATGGTAGGTGTGGGCCTTGGAGAAATGGCCTTCAACCATGATGTATTCCATAATTGCATTCAGGACCCATCCCCACAGCTTCTTGATGTTTGCAACTCCATAGTAGCCCCCAGTAGCTTTCTCGATTTTAACCCTCTCTTTCTCTTTCTGTGGGAACAGATTGACCGCGTTGTTGGAGACTTTGAGGTCTTGAAAGAAATTAAGTCCAGTATGGGGCATTCCAGTCATAGTTGATATGAGCCCAACGTCTAGCTTGAAATTAACGCCATAAATTTTAAAAGAGCCATTAGACCAGTTTTCAAAAATCTTAGAAACAACTAGGTTAACCCTACCTTTGTCATAGTCCACGAGCTTCTCCATGAAATTGCTAAGGGAGCCCTTCTCCAATTTCGCCCAGACTTTTGGCATCACTTTCCAAGTCGATGTGTTGTCTAGTTCTTCCCACCTTAGGTCTCCTCCCATCTTCGTAAATGGGCTATCTGCTCTGTTTCTCTACAAATTAAAACCTTCTTTCCCGATGTTGCTCAAGTTTTTGAACTTAGTAACCCACAAAGCATGTGTAAGATTATTAAAGGTTGTTGAAGATCTACCGCAATGCAAAGTAATGATGGCCTTTCCAGCAAGGTGTAAATGATACTTTTCAATTGTCATGATTAAATTGTCCTTCTCTCCCCATATAATGGTCCTTTCTAAGGAACTCTTTAATGTTTAAATTGAGATCATTCTCGTGTAATCATTTGGGTGTCAGAGATAACCCTAGTATTCGCTAAACAATCCACAACACTATTTTATTCTCTGAAAGCATGTTGAATGATAATTTCTTTAAAGCTTGCAATGATCTCCCTAGCTTTCATAATGATATTTTCAATAGACCAAGAAGGCTCTGATTCCCCCTTTAAACACTTAATGATATTAAGTGAATCTCCCTCAAGCCATAATTTATCATAATTTAGATTTTTTGCTATAATTAAGGTGTTCAGGGCGGCAGAGGCTTCAGCAAAATGGCTAGTTTGATTCCCCAGAGGTCCAACCATTGCCTTAAGACAACTTCCAACAGAATTCCTGACAATGCCCCCGTATCCAGCTTTATGCGGATTCCCTTTAGAAGCCCCATCAAAGTTAGCCTTAATCTATCCCTGAGGGGGAAAGCACTAGACCAGACCTTCTCTTCCAGTCTCCTTGCTAGAAGAAGTGGTCGAAAGGTTCCATCTGTCTTTAAAATCATCTTTAGCAGTAGGTCCTTGATTAGTGCAATAAAGGCATTCAAAAATACTCCTAAAGATTTTATCTGCAACCACTTTAAGAGTAGCCCTTTTATCCCTAAAAATATTGTTGTTCCGCTCTTTCCAGATATTCCAAATAACAATCGACAAAGTAAGTCTCCAAGTTTCTATAATTTTAGGATTAGAATTAGGGCAATGCCATTGCTGCCAAGAGTCCCCAAGGGAGTTTGGGAAAACCCAGCTCAGGTTCCACCTGGTTAGGATGATTTTCCAGATATCCTGGCTAAAAGTGCATTGATTGAGAATGTGGCAAGCCATCTCTTCTTCCCTACAGCAAAGAGAACGCCTATTAGGAAAAATAATACCTCTTTTATGAAGATTGTCTAGGGTTAGTACCTTATTTTGGAAGAAAATCCAGAAGAAGATATTGACCTTTGGAACTAGCTTCTTGTTCCAAAATTTGGCCCAGATGGGAATTTCTTCCACCAGGTCATTGTGAATAGCCACAATAGATGAAACAGAATAAGTCCCATCCTAGGTTTCCCTCCATATCAATCTATCATCTTTGTTGTCTCTAGGGATATTAGCAGAGAGAGCAATCTGAAGGAACTTGAGCCCCGTACACTGCTGGCTAAAATTAATCTAGTTCCCATTTATCCAGTAATCTCTGACCTTTTCTCCATACCTACTTTTGAACCGATCTTTCCAATATTTAAGGATTGGAATTTCCTCCAGAGGTTTATCCAGGATCCATCTATCTTCCCAAAATCTTATTCTCCTCCCATCCCCAAGGTTCCAAGTTCTGCCAGCAGCAGCCCAGCTTTTAGCAGATTGCATAGCATTCCATATAGTTGATCCTTCAACAATGAAAGAGTTATCAAAGAATTCTTCCTCAAAAGGTTGCATATAGAGATTTTTTTTTTCTAGATAGAGTTCCATTCTCTTTCCTGCCCTTTAAATCTCCAAATTTGTTTGGCTAATAAAGCTTTGTTCATAGAACCGATGTTCCTTAAACCCAACCCACCAAAGGCCTTAGGGGAATAGATTTTATTCAAGGCAATAAGGGGAATTCTATATTTGACTTCCACTCCCGACCAAAGGAATTTTGTTTTGGATTCTTTCAATGGCTTCCGCAAACTTTGTGGGGATTTTGAACAGGCTGAGAGCATACACAGGGAGGTTTTGGAGAGTGGCTTTGAGCAGGGTGATTTTGCCCGCTTGACTAAGGACAACCTCTTTCCAACCAGCAAGTTTTAGGTTAAGTCTTTCTATCAGCTTGTTCCAGAAGGAGTCCTCAGGCTTAAGACATAGAGGAAGCCCCAGATAAGTAGAGGGAAACTCAGAGATATTGCAGCTAAGAATCCTTCCAATCCTTAGTTGCCTTTGGACTGGGGTATTGATAAAAAATAGAGAACTTTTATCCCAATTGATTTTTTGGCCAGAGGCAGATTCGTAAGTATTTAGAATATTCTTCATATTATTAGCTTCCATGATGATGGCTTCCCCCATAGTAATAGAGTCATCGACGAATTGTTCATGAGAACAAACAACATTGGAAGAGGAAGGTTTCAGACCCTTAAGTTTGTCGTCTTCCACATTTTTGAGAATGAATCTGCCCAAGCATTCAACAAATATAGTGAACAAGATAGGGGATATGGGATCCCCCTATCTGAGACCTCTAGAGATTTTGAAGAAACAAGATGGGGAACGATTGACAATAACAGCAGAGGATGAAGTTTCCATAAGTTGAGATCAGAGCTGAATAACTTTGTAACCAAAACCAAATGCTTTCATGATCCTAAGGAGAAATTGCCAATTCACTCTATCAAAAGCTTTAGCCATGTCTTGTTTTAGGAAGAATCCCTGGATATTCGCCACTTTCAAGGAGTGGATATTTTCATGAACCAAGATAATGGAATCCAAAATCTATCTTCCAGGGACAAAGCCATTATACTAGACAGAGATAATCCTAGGAAGAATTTCCAGCAACCTGGACGTCAGAACCTTGGATAAAATCTTGTAAACAAAGTTACACAGGCTAATAGGTCTAAACTTGTTGATAGAATTAGCTCCAGGGATATTTGGGATAAGGACAATGAAGGTGGCATTCAGCACCTTACGAAGTCTTCTGGAGCCAAAGAATTTAACACCATTGCATATGTCAGCCTCCACTATGTGCTAGAAATTTTGGAAGAAAAACATAGGGAAGCCATCCGGTCCAGGGGACTTGTCACCCTGAAAGGAGAACACCACCTTTTTTATTTCTAGATTAGAGGGATGCAGGATAAAAGGTGGTTATCAGCTTCCATCAGGATAGAAGGAATAGCTTGTAAAGGGGTGTTTTGATTGCTGAAATCTAGGTTATCCACTTCACCCAGTAGGGTACTAAAATGCTCGAGAGCTTCCTTCCTAATATCACAATCCTCTATTAGGATACCTTTATTGTAGGATAGTCTAGATATTTTGTTGGCTGCCCTATGCTTAAGAGCAGTTAAGTGAAAGAAGCGGGTGTTTTTGTCGCCTTCCTTCAAGAATAGGGCTCTGGATCTTTATCTCCAGAAAGTCTCTTCATTACAGATGATGGTGTGGTATTTTGATAAGAGATTATTTTCAGCCATCCTAAGATCTTCAGTCAACCCAACCCCTTGGATTCTATCCTGAACATCCTTTATTTCAACTTTGACTTGATTTTTGCTCTTGAATATGTCCCCAAAAATCTCTTTGTTCCAAGTTTTAATTTTATCTTTAAGAATGTTGAGCTTTTTGAGAATTCTGAATAGAGCCTTACCCTCCACTTCAGAGTTCCACCATTCAGCAATACAAGCTTCTAGAGAAGGATGGGCGAGCCAAGCTTTTTCAAATCTGAAAGGGAAGTTTCTCTTGGCCGAAAAAGAATTGGCAGTGAAGGAGATAGGGTATTGGTCAGACCCAATTTTGATAACTCAAGCAAGGGAGCAACTATACTTAGAAAACTAGTTAGGAGAGATTAAACATCTATCAAGCTTAACTTGAATTAGATCAGCTTTGGTTCTTCTATTGGTCCAGGTGTAGTTGATACCCTGAAGATCCACATCAATGAGAGCTTGGTCATTAATGAAGTCCATAAGGTCTTGTTTTCCATCAAGTTGTAAAGGGATACCTCCCATCTTCTCATCATCTTTGAGTGGGGTATTAAACTCTCCCATGATAATCCAGCTTTGATCAGCAAACTGGAGTCTGTCAGATGCAAGGCTTTTCCAATATTTAGCTTTCCCAGATTTGGTATTAGGAGCGTAGACATTAGATAACACCCAAACAAAGTTATCCTTAATATGCTCAAGCTGAACTGAGTTCCTATTAAGAGCAGAGATGATTTCCTTTCCTATTATAGTTTTTTTGTTCCAGAAAATCGCGGTTCCTCCAGAAGCTCCCTCCAAGTTAGATCCTATGACTCCATTTTCCTTGAAAATTCTGATCTTTTCAACTTTTTCTTTAGACATTTTGGTTTCCTGAACAAGGACCACATCCAGTTTATGATCTCTGATGATGTTTCGTAACACATCCTACTTATGAGGGGCATTTAGCCCTCTGATATTCAGGATATTATCTTCATACTTTAACTGGGGATAGGGTTGACTCAATGGAACACTGTGTTCCATCAACATGGTTCTTCCAACTTTCTTGTTCCCTTTGATGTTTTAGGGATGGCCTTCCCTACTTTTTATTCTGACTTCCAACATTTGCCTTTTTCTTGATCTTGCTTCTACTTGAGATTCCTCCATTGAGTTCCTCCTTGTTTGATTTTCTTTCTCTCGAACCAGGTATCCAGATATTCCCATCGAACATATCCACACTTTGAGAAGGGGTTTTACATAGGAGAGGCTTTGGGATTTTGTTAGTTAAAAGCAGTAAGGGCTCAGTATCATAAGGGACTTGAGCTTCATTAAAGTTTTCCTCAGCTGATATAGAGAGTAAAGAGGCAAGAATGGTTTCTTCCTTCTCCTGACTAACTAATCCATCCTCCTGGTCTGGATAGGTTTCTATCTTCTCCTAACTAATAGATCCATTCTCCTGGTCTTTTGGATTTTTTTAATTGTTCATCTCAATTCCTTTCTCTGCCACTTTAGATCTTTCTGGTAGATCGTTGGAGCAAACACAATCTTGTTTATCATTACTGCTACTCACAGTCCTCTTGACTTCATTCATAAGATCCATTGCATCCTTTTTTTGGTTACACTCAGATGTTGATGAGTCTCCATTTTTATTTATCATTTGCTAGATCTTTTTGTTCTTAGTATTGCTATCAGCCTTAATTTCCTTGCAATTCTTGAGCAGACATGATTTAGCCCAATGCCCTAATTTTTTGCAATGGAAATAGGCAAACGGTAGAGATTCATATTCAATAGATTGAGACCATTTCCTAGTTTAGATATGATATCTATGGATTGAGGCATATCTGTCATTTGATTAACATTTATGCAGATGTGAGCAAAGACTAACCTTGATTTAGTTTCCATCATCGGGTCAATCGACAAGAGTTCTCCAAAGGATTTTGCAATGCCCTTGAAAACTTTCTCATTCTAGTATTCCAGCAGGAGACCCGGGAGGCACGTCCAGACTGGTGCAGAAAAAAAGAAGGATTCATCAAGGATGAGATTCAGGGCCCATTTCTGAAGAGCCAGGGATGACTTACCAAACATCCAGGGGCCTTCACAGAGAGCTTTATTCATGTCTTCTTCGGAATTAAAAGCGAAAGTAAAAAACCCTCTAGGCAGAGCTGCCACTTCCACTTGTCCTTTTACAAGCCATTTTCTCCTTATGAAATTCCTAACATCATCAATGTTAGGTCTAAAGCCAGAGAATCATCCCACAAATGTCATAGATAGTCCAGCTATAGTCAAATCAACCACTTTGTCCGGAACGGAAATAGCGACCAGTCCAGAGGCAGGGTCTGAAATGTTTGTTACTTTCGGAAGCCTGGATTTAACCAGTGGCTTTACTCCAAAGTGCGAAGACCATTTTTTGCCTTTACCTCTGTCGTGTGGTTCCCTAGGGTTCGAATTTTTTTCCTCTCCTAATTTTTCTTTTTCCTTGTCCTCTTCTGACCCTTGAGATGCCTAACCTCTTGCCTGTCCGATCCCAGAGGAGCTGTAGTCTCCAGGAAATCCACCTTCCCTAGGAAATCCGCCTTCCCCTGGACTTCTACCATTTCCCAATTTGAAATTTGGGATTCCCACTTGTTTTCTCTCCGCTCCCATGTTGTTGAAAAAAATGGAACTTTATTTGTTAACTATCAAGTATTTAGATTCATTTCTAATCTTTCTTCTTTTTTTCAAACAATTAATAATTAAAAATAATGTGAGCTTTTTGTTAAATAGTTTTTCCCCTCCAAACAAGTAAATATTAAATTTATTTCCAAATTATTATTATTTGATAACTTAATACCTCTCAAGTATTAGGATTCTTATAGGTTATCATTGTAGAGAATGATTAAGGATAGAAATTATTGTTACTCCAAGTGGGATAATTAGTTGGTTTATCAATAACTTCGTTATTTTCAAGCTTACTTTAAAATAGTTTTTCCTTCAAATAGATAGGTTCTAAATTCATTTCCAAAGTCTTGCTACTTAATCATTTAATCTTCTTTAAGCAATTTTGTACCTTCCAAGCATTAAGATTCATATTTCAAGAATAATGGTTGTTTCAAAATAATTATATCATACCGGTAGATCGAATCTTTTTCATAAGTCATATTTTACAAGTATCATAGTTTCCAAACAAATAGTACTCTCATGTATTTAGTTCAAATTTTAGAGTTTTAATTACTATCATAGTTTTCTTTCATGATAATACCACTCCAAAGTAGTTGATTTGTTTATGTTCCTTTATTTATGTAAAATTTATACCTTAGGTTTTATCTCAAGTGATAATTCCTTGTGAATAATAGTTATTTTTCATAGTTTATATTAATGTATTACTTCATTTAAGATTCATGAATTCAAAGTTAAATTACTAGTTAGACAACTAAACAAGAGGAGTTGAAACCAAAAACTAGCAGTGTTCAGTATCTATGGTGCCTCTGGGTCACACTTACGGGTAATGTCATCATGTTGAAATATTGCACTTAACGCCTAATAAAGCTGCAACAATGGTGTCTGTGGCATCGTCCCTCTAAATGGCCGAGAAGAAATAAGGGTCATTTGGAAGTTAAAATCCAAGGGGTGGGTAATCCCCCTTGGATCGATAATTTAAAAAGATAAATCTTAAATGAATTTACATCCGCTCAGTTAAACCTTAGAAAACCCCATTAGGGTTTGGTTGTGTGTCATGAATTGGAAATTTATTTTATCTTGATGATTTCAATGGATGATAATAGATTAAGGGTGACATATTTAATAGGAAATAGGACTTAATTGTTTTAGGCCACAAGTAGAAGGCCATCTTGAGCCTTTTTTCTATAGAGCTACCATCATGGGTAGCAACCACAAAGAAACTGTCTGGGACATTGACCCTAGAAAGGGTTGTGTACCCATCGAACAATTTACATTAAACCATAGTTACAAACCAGAACTACATAATTTACACCTTGATCTTGTGTCGAAATGGGTATGTAGGCAGTCTAGGGATGGAGTTGTCCCTTGTACCTAGGTATTCGGGGATGGGGATTAGGATTTGGTTATGGGCAAGTAGTTGGTTCTCAAAGCTCCTTGGTCTTTTAATCAAATGGTGCAAATAATAATTGAAAGGCTAAAATTAATTCAATACATACTCAGAAGGAATCCCATATGGATTCGCTTGACTTCCCGAGGCTTTAGGCCAAATTCCGAGGTAGAACTCAAGCTTGTTTATGTAATTATTTTTATACTCTTAAGGACGGCGACCTCGGTGCACTCCTAGCAGGGGAGTGTAGTCTTTAGAGAGTGGCTCGGGACCCAGATGGTCCCGATGAGTCTAAAGTCTCTAGCCAGAGCATATCTTATTCTTATGAATAGATGCCTATCATGTTTGGGTAGATGCCTATCCCAGATTGGATAGATGAGACCTCCTATTTCATATGGATAGATGCCTAACCCGTATGGTTATATGCCTAGTCTCGTATGGATAGATGCTTAATATGTATGGTTAGATGCTCATTCTAGTTGGATGGATGCCTATCCTATTTGGATAGATGTACCTGAGTATGTGATTGAATCAAACACAATTAAGAATAAGTAAGAATAAGAAATCAATATTTTTATATCAAAAAAAAAATCAATTGAAATTTTGGGTTAAGTGATAGTGGGTTATTATAGACGCAAGATGGTCTAGAGCATGTTGTAGGGCCTGAGTGGTTTTGGCAAAAAGTCAAGCCCTAACATCACTGTCACTAGAAGGCATTTGACCAGACTGTCTAGATATCTGGTCAGTGCCCTCACAATGATCACTACCATCTGATGCTTGATCGGCCATGTGGAAAATATCTATATGTACATAATTACAAAAGAAAAGAATTTTAAAAATAATTATTCAAAACTATTTTAAACAAATCAAACTAATTCTAAAAACTATTTTAAACTAATTCAAACACATTTCAAAATGATATACAATTGTAATTTAAAGTACAATTTGAAGTAATTAAAACATTTGATAATTACTTTAAAGAAACAATAAAATTAAATACATGTGTACATACACATACACATACACATACACACATACATGTACATACACACACATACTGTACCTACATAAATACATGCCCACATGCACACATGAACACACATATGTATATACATATATACATGTACACACACACATACACCCAAATACACACATACACATGTGTGCATACACACACACACACACACGCGCATGCGTGCACATGTACACATGCATATACGCATATGTACACACATACATACACGCATACATGTACACGTGTATGTATGTGTGTACATATGTGTGTATATGTGTGTACATGTGCATGTATGTGTGTGTGTATGTATGCAGGTATGTGTGTTTGTGTGTATGTGGGTGTATGTGTGTATGTGGGTGTATGTGTGTGTGTGTGTGTATGTATGTGTATAGGTATATATATGTGTGTTTGTGTGTGTGTGTGTATGTATGTATGTATGTATATGTGTATATGTATATGTACATGTGTTTATATGTGTATGTGGGTGTATGTCTATGTATGTACATGTGTATGTATGTGTATATGTATATGTGTGTGTGTGTGTGTGTGTATGTATGCATGTATATGTATATGTGTGTGTGTGTGTGTGTGTGTGTATGTATGCATGTATATGTATATGTATATGTATGTGTGTTTATGAGAAACTGATTTTTTTTAATTATTTAATAGGTATATGTGCATATTTTTTTAAAGTTTTCTAATGTTTTCATTCTAATTTTTTTTAATTGTTTTCTAATGAATTTTTTAATTTTGCTAGGTTTTATTTTTTTTAAATATTTTTCTAATATTTTTCGTTCTAAAATTTTTAAAAAAATTGATAAACTATTCAATAAAAATAATTATAGCAATAAATATATAAAAAAAATTAATTACAAATACAATACAAAAAAAGCGAAAAAAATAAACCTATCTGGAAAAATGGGGGCTGGAAATAAGCTCCTTGTGAGTTCGGTCGAACTCCCAAAGCTCCTTACAGTGCAAATGGGGGTTGGTGGGGAAAAGTTAGTTTATATAACCGATAGTCCAATCGGACCGGGTTCGGATGAACTCCTGACACCATTTCAACGCCACATAGGCACCATGTGGACCATTTGTAGTCTAGCTAGACTACCCATAGTTGGCCGAAAGTGTGACATAGGTTCATGCATTTACCCGAAATATATAAAAAAATTATGCAAATTGAGGCAGTGTTTTTCATCTGAAGTTCAAATAAAAATTACACGACTTGGGTGCCCAATGCCTACATCCTACTAGTTTAGTCTAAAATTTGCATGGTGACAGCTCAAAAACTTCTTGAGAGCATTCCCCATGTAATATTTTGCAGCTTACTATTCTAGAACCCAAGCATCTAGCACCCCTATTTGGCACAATTGTACCTAGTTTATAGTCATAAACTCTCCTCAACATTCCATTCCCAATCTAGCACTCTCTTTTGCATTATTATTTTAGATTTATTATATTATAATAAAATTGTTCAATTTGGCTTCCTTCAACCTAAGTCATTACATACTTTCAATCCATCACAACACAACAATAGCATTTAATTTAAGTGTGGATTAAGGGTTTTTTCCAAGTTAAAGAACATTTTACCTGAGGATCACTTTTTCACCATTTTATTTTGATGAACTCAACTTTTCTTGCACTTGCATATTTTCTTATTTATAAGTATGGATCTGATTTATATGTGTTTGATTATATAGATACTTATTTGCATGATTTCATTGAAAAATTTTCTTAGCATTTGAAAAGGAATTATATTGAATTTGAAAAGGAAAAATTTAATTCAATTCATTAGCATATTTTTTCATGTTTGGATTTCATTGCATATAGCTTAGTTATTGATTCATTGTTTAGATAATGATATTGTCAAGGATTCTCTCTTTGTGTTTTTCTTTTCTCAAATCATTAGTATATGTTTCTTGTTGCACTTTTAATGATTGTAAAGTAGATTATTGTCCCTCTCCCAAAAGTGGTCCTACTCATGAGAACATTTTGGTGCAAGAGGATTATATCATTTTGGCACATAATACTCCATAAATAATTCATATACATGTTCCCCATCATGGATATGAAGTATTGATGTATGAAGAATATTGTACCTCTCCAAAACTATATCTTTTGGTGCAAGAGTATGTTATCATGTTCGTTAATTATTATCCTACTAACTTTAAATAATAATCTACATACTTAAGTGAGACTAATGAGGATCTACATTCTCACCAAAAGGATCAATCCATCTTCATCCATTCATCCCTTTTCTCAATATGATTATATAACTTATTTTAGTGGCATTTATAATGTGGTCCTCCTCCATCATAATGGAAAATACATTATAATGTTGGGTTTAGCATGCTGGTGTAGGAGAATTTAAGGGTGAGCAAAGACCCTTTCAAATTTTGGCAATTTTGGCATAAGGATTGGTTCTACCATTAGGTTGTCTATTTGGAGCTTGGAGTGCATTTTGACTTCTTTTGAAAATTTCATGTATCATCTATACTTATCTCGATAAACCAATGAGGTGTCATTGGCTATCGATGGGACTGTTTTGTACCTACCTCGATAGCCCAATGAAGTCATCAGCGGTTGGAGCGAGTCAAAGAGGAACCATCGGCTATCGGCAGAATCATTTTCCACCTACTCTGATGAGCTGATGAGGTCACCAGTAGAGTGAGTTCGGAGTGGAGCCATCAGGTATCGGCAAGACATGTTTGATGTTAACCCAATGACCTTATGGGAAAGCATACTAGGTAGAGCGCATCATCAGCTATCGGCATAACAATTTGGGAGCTACATCGATAACCTGATGAGGAAGAGGAGTGCACCATCAGCCATCGGCAATAATGTTTTGTTGCTACTCTGATGACCCAATGGAAACCAATGTGGAAGTGTGCAAAGTGTAAAATGTCATTGGACATTAGAGTAAGTTTTTCGGTGCTAACCCGATGACCCAATGAAAATTTAAAAAATCAGTTATAGTCAAAAACCAAATGGTGTCGCATTGAATCTCTTATGTTAGGGATGATTCAAGACATGTTTAGGAGGCTATAAAAGACCCAATGGGCATTTTGTAAAAGGGTTAGAAGGAGGTTGGATGGATTCGATTCCACAAAGAACAAGAACATCTTTTGAATAGCAATCTGTAAACAGTTTTCTAGTTTCTTTCTCAGAGTTCAATTTTTGTTTGAAAACTATAAATAATGGCCTAAATATTTAAATGCTAGTGTGATAGAGTAGATGTTACTTTTCTGTGTTTTGTGAGTTCCAGTTTTGAAGTCGTGCCAAGCTTGGCTCTATAAATAAGTTGTCACTTTGTTTCTTGTTTTCTGTTGGTGACAAGTAGTTATAACATGGCACTGTCTTGATTCTCCACCATGAGATCTACACGACCATTGTAGGTTGTCAAGAAGAGCCATCCATGTATAGTAGTGTTCTATATGCAGAAGACCAGGGAATGGCATCGGTCGTTTCATTATATTGGCCCTAGGCGAGCTTGATGATAGCTCGGCTAGGTATCAGTGACCAAGAGGAATCACTTGTAGGGTAGACTAGAGTCTAGGTTGTTAGACTTAGACCAGGGGGAGATGGGATCAATAAGAGAAAAGATCCAAGTTTGAGAGGAAAATGACTTAGGAGAAGTCAAAGGTAAATCTAATGATAGAGAAAACCCTACAAGGTGTCTGGTTAGATCTGGTGGATTAGTGAGTTGGTGGATTTATGAAAGTGAATTCACAAAGAGAAGAGTAACAGCCCTCGATAGAGAGGACCTAGGGTGGAATAGGGGAATAGAGAGGAGCATTCCTGGGATAGGCTAGGAAAAAGGCCTTGGTGTGAGTCAAGCTGACTCAAGCAATCTAGGGTCCTCCCTATCACATGCTTTCTAAGTATGGTTATAATGGACAAGGTCTTGGTCATATGGATAAAGGCATTAAGCTTCCTATGGATCTCACAATTTACTATCATAGAGAGGGTGTAAGGTTTCCACCTTCTTCTACATCTCGACCTCCTTCTCTATTACCTCTTAGAAAACACAAAAACCTTCTTTCACATGAGATAGGATTGTTCAACCTTATCCTTATTCTCTACCTAGGGAATACCAAACCTTGTTGAGGCTCCTAAAGCCTTCTTGATTGCTCTATCTACTCCAAAGTATAATCCATATAATCAAATGAGTCCCTCTTTTATTTTTCTTATCATTGCATAGTAGGTTGTATCATCAGTGAGCGTATAGCCTTTAAGAGATAAGTTGGAAAGCTTCTTAATGATTTTTTTATTCATATGATAAGTGACATTGAATATCAACTTTGCCTAGTCTCTCACATTATTGATTAAAACCCTTATTTATTATTCTTCTCCTAACTATGTGACATTTGTAGCTCCCCATGGAGGCTCATACTCATTCATGGTGGTGCAATTTTATGTGCATCAATATATTATCTTAGGTAGAAACATAGTTGTCTTTGGAGTGGTTATTATTGTCTCTACACTCGGGAAAAAAGATAATTGGTATTTGAGAAGTTTTCATCCTTGTTTAAGGATCCCATCTCCATGTTTTGAGAGGTGGGAATCCTTGTTTAAACATCCCCTCTTCTTGTTTTGAGAGGTTTGAATCCTTGTTTAATCATCCCCTCTCATTTTTTGAAAGGTGTCCATCCTTGTTTGAAGATCCCCTCTCCTAGTTTTGAGAGGTGTACATCCATGTTTTAGGATCTCATCTCCTTGTTTTTAGAGGTGTGGGTGTGTGTCCTTGTTCTGAGAAGTGTGCATCCTTGTTTGAGGATCTTGTCTCCATTTTTTGAGAGGTTGGCATAATTTTCTAAGAATCACCTCTCCTTGTTTGGAGGTTTGTGTCTCTACAGAGGATCCCCTCTCCTTGTCCTAAGAATTTGGAGTACTTGTCTAAGGATCCCCTATCCTTATTTCATTAGTATTGTGTATCATTATTTAAGATCACCTCTTCAAGATGTATTATGATGAGGATCTCTTCCTTGTTTTTGGAGGTGTGTATCCTTGCTAAGGAACCCGTCCACTTTGTGGGAATATCTATCCTTAGTGAGGATCTCTTTCTTATTTTGGAGGTGTGTACCCCTGCTGAGGATCCCCTCCTCCTTATTGGAAGGTGTATCTATGATGAGGATATCTTCTTTTATTTGAGGTATGTATCCCTATTTGAGGAGCACCTTCTCCTTGTGGGAAAATGTATCCCTAATGAGAATCTCTTACTTATTTTTGGGGTGTGTATCCCTACTAAGAATCCCCTCCCCCTTGTGGGAATATTTATGTCTAATGAGGATCTCTTCCTTATTTGGAATGTGTGTACCTTTGTTAAGGATACTCTCCCCCTTGTTGGAAGATGTATCCCTAATTAGGATCTCTTCCTTATTTTAGAGGTGTGTATCCCTGTTGAGGATCCCCTCCCCTTGTTGAAAGAAGTATCCTTTATGAGGATATCTTCCTTGTTTTAGAGGTGTGTATCCCTACTAAGGATCCCCTCCCCCCATATTGGAATTGATAGGAAGTTAAGGTGGCAAATAAAATTCCTACACTAATCGTGAGAATAAGATAATACAAAAAAAAAAATTAGATCTTTACAAAAATTAAAGAAACTTAATAGAAATAAAGATAAATAGCGTGCAGATTACAACATAGTCATTTATGTGGCGAAAACCCTTTCAATTGAGAAATCCACTCCAAAATCCACCCAATATATTATTCAAAAAGCAACCATAAATTATAATTTACTTGCAAAGGAAGCTTCTCATGCGAGTATCACCAACTAGAGATTTAGAGACAACTCAATAGCTATCAAATCTCACAATACATTACTATATTAGTTATAATACAATGTCCTTATAAAATAAGGTTTCCTTCTAGGGAAATAAAATCACACATGATATCCATTGTTAGATCTATGACCTAATGATTAACTATCAAGATTTATAATCATAAATAATACATAAAATGTGGCTTTTGGGGGTGTTTCCCCCAAATGCCCATCAAGGTGCACAACTCCTAAACCGATTTTTTGGGGGAGGGGGGGGCATCCCCCCAAACTCCACACAAGTGTACCCTCTTGCAACCCCCATGCTCATCTATCAATAATAGCCTTTTATAATTGTAACATTGAGACACCATTTTCCTAATAGGAAGAAGTATCTCTAATGAGGATCTCTTTCTTGTTTTGGAGATATGTATCCATAAAAAACCTTCCATCATCCTTCTTGGAATATCCTTGATGAACATCTCTTATTTTTTTGAGGTGTATGAGGATCCCCTCCCCTTATGGGAGGCTGTGTCCCTAATGAGGATTTATTCCTTATTTTGGAGGTGTGTATCCCTACTAAGGATCCCCTCCCCCTTGTTGGAAGATGTTTCCTTGTTTTGTATGTGTATATTCCTACCAAGGATCCCTTCCTCTTGTGGTAAAATGTATATCCCTAATGAGGATCTATTCCTTGTTTTAGAGGTATGTATTCATGTTAAGGATCCCCTTCCCATTGTGTGAAGATGTATCCCTAATTATGATCTATTCCTTGTCATGGAAGTGTGTATTCCTAATGAGGATCCCCTCCCCCTTGTGGGAAGAGGTATGCCTAATGAGGATCTCTTCATTGTTTTGGAGGTGTGTATCCCTACTGAGGATCTCCTCCCCCTTGTGGGAAGAAGTATTCTTGATGAGGGTCTCTTCCTTAATTTATAGGTGGGTATCCCTACCTAGGATCCCCTTCCCCTTGTTAGAAGAAACATTCTTGATGAGGATTTGTTTCTTGCTGTGATTAATACTGATGATTCCCTAACCCCTCCCCCTCATTAGAGGTGTGCATCCTTGATAAGGATACTCTCTCTTTTCCTTAAGATAATAACATAAATATATGCTAACATCTTAAGCGGAGAGTATATGGCCTCCTTTTAGCTTGTTGTTTCCATGTGTATGCCTCTATTGTGATGGATATTTTGGTGTTCACATCCCTTGAGGTATTGGTGGTCTATGAATCACCCAATATAACATGAGTTGCTCTCCAGTGGCATTCGCATGATTCATCTTTTATCATCTAGTATAGAGTGGTTTTCTAGTTTGGTCGTTGTTTTTGTTCATGTCCTCTGAGGTGTTGGTGGTTTGTGAATCACCCAACATAAAATAACTTACTATCTATTGGTACCCATATGATTCACCTTGATCACCTAGTACAACATAACTTGCTAGTTTGTGATCATTTTTCTATTAGTTTATGGATCACCCATCATAACACAACTTCCTAGTTAGTGGAATCCATGGTAATCTATTATAACACATATTGCTAGAACCATGGTGGCTTTGCATTGTGCATGACCCCTAGCAACAGAGAAATCTAGTGTTAGAGTCATGTACCCATCATTTACTCACATAAATTTGCATTCCTTCATTATGTTTGTTGGATCTCCTACATATGTGTCTTCTTGTATGTGTATGATTATATGTTTCAAATAATTTTCTTAACTTTTTCCTACATTTTGGAGATGTTGCGTGGTATTAAGACAACTTTTCATAGTGAGGTCTTCTTAGCTCGCTTACATAGAATATTTATTTTTCTTGTGTATTTACTTAATGTTTTGCATATCTTCTATGTGTGTTTTCAAATTATTTAATCTTCACTTCTGGTTTGTGTTTTCTTCACATTAATTATGTTTGATAAGTGTCTTAGCCTTGATGCTTTATTATTTATCATGTGTATGGGTGTAAGCACATACCCAATCTAAATTGGGGGCTAATGTAATGTCGTAAATTATATACCCTCTACAATTTCACATTATTTTTAGCACCCATTTTGGAGGTAGCATTTGATCTAGTACAGACTGGCTCAAACCAAGTCCAGATTGGCAACATTAGTCTCACCCCTTCGTGCCTTGAGCTTTATGAAACCTAATTAGGTAGGACACATGTACCCAATAGTATTGTCCTTCCAATTTGGCTCCAAATTCAAAGTCTTGAAATGTCAGGAACTTAACAGTTGTATTGCTTTGTCAAACTCTCCTAGGTAATTATTGACAAAAAGTTGTAAGGCTAACTTTTCCAAGAATTCTAAGGATCAACCAATCAAATTCTATAGAGTTGATAAGTTTGAGGAAAATCTAAGAACATTATTATCTATGTAAATTTTGTTTCTTATTGTGATTTTCATGTTGAGCACTAACACTTATAGTGTCTCATCAGTACCTTGTGTGGAATCCTTGATAGGACTTCACACATGATGTAATCACTGTAAATTCAACATCCATTTTTTAACTACCTCTTCTCCTTTGTCATAACCCTCTTTTTAGACCTTGATAATACTTGCAATTATTATTATTATTATTATAATTGTTGTTGTTGTTGTTTTTTATTAAGTGAAAAATAGGTTTTGAAGGGACCTGAAACCCTTTACATATCAAACTGTTGGTGTAAATAATTATTCATCATGGATATTATTATACTTTACTTAAGTTTACCTAGGAAATGCATTTCATAGTAGTTTGGGTATGAGACACTTGGGTGTTTGTGCCACATTGGGATAGTGTGTGTAGGAGAATTTCCACCTTTTATGGTGTTGATCTTGTTGTTACACTCCACATTCAGTGGGTGAGCCACCTCATGTGGACTATTATATTATTTCTCCTACCTACCCACACTTATTTCCTACCTACCCTTGTTTCTTATTGAGCCACATGTCAAGTTTGTGTGCTCACATATCCCTAGCCTTGCCTATATAAGCAAGCTCATCTACATTGTATGTAATGGAACAATTGTTCATTTATCTATTGATGAGAATACAGCTTATTCTTATCCTATATTTTGTCTCTCTATTGTACTTTTCATTGAGCTCTTGATCTTGGCAAAATCTCACATGGTATCAAAGCCATTGGGGCTTCATTGATTGGCTTTTGGAGACATCGTGGAAGGCTTCTATTTTTGGATTTGAGGGACTACATTTTTTGGAGGCATCTTAGAGCGTTTTCGACCTCACCATTGCATCTAGGAGGCCATTTCCATAAAAATCGAGTATAAATTCGACCTATTTTGGTGAAAATCAATTTTTGGGTGTGCAGGAAATTTTCTGCCCAATTTGGGCAGTACGGTATGGAATTTTTCGTTTTTTTTTTTTTAAATATTTTTTTTCTGAAAATTATTTTCCAGTTTGAAAATTTTTTTTGAAAAAAAAAAAAAAATGGAAATTTTTTTTGGGATCCGTACCTTTTGCCCAGTCAGCAACGCACAGTCAGCATCACGTCAGCAATCCAGTTGGCTGTCAAATCACCCTACCACGTCAGCAGCCTAGTTGGCTGCCAAATCACTTGCACAGTTAGCACCACGCCAGTGCCCAGTCAAATTTAACCCCGCAATCCGCTGACGTCATCATTTTTTCAAAAATTTTGCAGGCCCCTCTCATTGAGCTTTTTGATTTTGCAGTTCAACTTCAAATGGCCATATCTTGCTCATTTTTGCTCCTTTTTTGGTGCAATTTTTTTTTTAAATGGGCTAGAATTTCATTTACTTTCACGTGGTGGAATTATTTTCTGATTTTGATGGAGAGATTTTTCAGAATTCTCAGTTTTTGGTGACTTTACCTGTCTAATCCCTATTTCTACAACTTCCAGGTCTCCGTTCGGGCTCATACGAACTCCTTTTCAGGTGCCATTTTTTTTTAAAGTGCATTATTTTTTGTCTACTCTCAAAATATGCTACCGATTTGCAGTAATTGTGGGTAGAAATTGCACTATCATCATATGGTCTTATTTGGCCAATTTGGCATTTGTATTGCATAGATCTATCTTTCTGATCTTTTTCTTTGAAGTTCTCAGCCTATTGGGGTTGTTGTAAAACAAAATCAGAATTCAACCTTGCCATTGTTTGCAAGTGGCCTATTGTACACGCATTACATATAAAGTGCCAAAATCATCATTTTTGAGGGGGTACTTGATTGAGTGAATTGGGGGGGGTGTCTCTTGTACTTTTGTGCTCTTGTGTTCCTTCCTTTCTGCTGCTATGGGTTCTTCCAAGTTTCCTCTCTTAACTCCTCATAATTATGCTACTTAGAAAATTGATGCATGGAGTAAACTTATGGAAAAAGGACTAACTCATTACATTGACGGAACTATTGTTGCTCCCACTGATCCTAAGGTTGATCCAGCTGGTCACTTGGATTGGCTCACTAAAAATATCATGGCAATTGGTACCTTAAGAAAGTATGTATCAAAGGATCTCATTTTTCATATTGAGAAGTGTACTCTAATCAAGGATGTTTGGCAAAAGTTTCAAGACTTATATGGTCAAGTTGATGAGATTAGGGGATATCAAATTGATAGTGATCTCACCATGTTGGATCCCAAGAACTTTGATACTATACAAGATTATGTCACTAAGGAAAATGAGTTGAGGGCACAACTCAAAGATTGTGGCATTGATAAGAAGGATACTCAATTGATCTTCAATTTGATGGGCAAGCTTCCACAAGAATATGCAGCATTTGTTTCTAGTTTCCAAACCCATAGGATGACAATGGGTTCAAGCTACACAATGCCTACATTTGATGTTTTCAATGAAATGTTGATGATGGAACAAACTAAGTTGATAAGCATGGGCATTCTTAAGGCTTCTAAGTCTCAAGCATTAGTAGAAAATCAAGGGAACAAAGGAAATCAAGGAAAGGACAACTCAAACAAGAAGAAATGGCAATCAAAGCCTAAGGACAAAGCACCATCTTCTCCACAACAAGGAGATTCATCCTCTTCCAAGAGGGATAACTCACCAAAGAGGGAGAGACCTACTTGTGCCTACTATAAAAATTTTGGTCATGAGGAGTGTCATTGCCATTCTAAGAAGATTGATGAGCTCACACATATCATCAAAAAGCATAACATTGATTTGCCTAATGTCTACAAGAAGGATGATTCATCAACTTCCACGTCCTCACATTCAAAAGGAAAAGGGAAAACATTCATAGCCTCTACAAGTGGGAAGACTTGCTCTTTTGGGACAAGAAAAGGGAAAGCTCTTTGTGCTACAACAAATCATGATTCAGAGAGATGGCTTCTAGATTCAGGGGCTTCTCATCATATGGCATCTTCGCAGTCTATGTTCTCTACATTTGAGCCTTGCACCATGCCGCAGATTTTGATGGGAAATCATACATACATGGATGTGATTGGGAAAGGATCTATTGACATTGGGGATAACTCCTTCAATGATGTGTTGTGTGTAACCCACTTGACAAACAATCTCCTTTCCATCTATCAAATCACACATGGCGCAACTAAGAGAGTTGTGGAGTTCACACCTGAGTCAGTTTTCATTCGACACTTGGAGACTAGAGCTATCATTGTGACTGGGGTGGCTGATCATGCATCTCAGTTATACTCCTTTTCAGATTTTGTTGATGATGATGATTTCACATTTGATGATTCTACACATGTTGATCACACTTCTTGTGATGGTTCAAATTTTGAGGAGAACTTTGGGCACTTGAACATGGGGATTCTCACATGTGACCTCATTCTTGAGTATTGTATTTCATCTCCTCATATTGATATCACATCACCTATTGCACCTAATGATGCAGATAGTGCGCCAGTTTTGCCTTCATGTGATTCAGTGCAGTAGGATATTCATTGTCTTCCAGCTTCAGATTCATGGGATGATTACTTGACAGACATTGCAGGTTTGTTTGTGGAATCCTACATTGCAGATTTGGGAGACATCATTGATGACATTCATCTTCTCTTTGATGAAGATGATCCTTCTTCGATTGTTGCAAGGGAACACTCTGACCCTCTTGTTCATTCTCTACATGATCATTCTTTTGAGGTTGACATGATTGTGGATACTTATGTACAACAATTGGAGGAGGTCTCTTTATTTTTTGAGGAGACATGTGAGTCTTTGGGACATGTTCTACATCCATCTCCATGAGATCTTGGAGTGCATTTTTCAACAGTGTGGCATAGTTTACCACCTTTGGAGGGGGTATCTTTCAGCATCGACGTGGAGACACTTGAGTAGTTTTCAGAGATTCCTTTCATCATGAGTTTTTTTCATACATCTTCCCTTCATGATTGGGGAGACTTCATGGATACACCTTTGGTTTTGTTTCTTCCTAAGGGGAGAAATATTGTTCGACGTTCGTGGAGCAGTTTCTTCATACATCGAGCTTCTATCATTGGTGCAGATTCCACATTGAGGGGGGGCTTCCTAGCTTCTCTTCTTCTCTCATATGGGGGGACTTTTTCCTCACATGGGGTTTTGTCCTTCAAATACTTCTATGAGAGTTCTTTGTATCTTTTTTTCATCTCTCTTTTGGGGGAGGGTTTTTTTCCATTGGGTTTTTCTCTCTTTCCCCACTTTGTGAGAGATTTCATTGCATTGGTTTTCATGCATTTGTATTTGTACATGGGTACCTAACATGGCCTAGTAGCCGGGACCCATCTTGCATTGCTTAGTTGCATTGTAGACTTAAGTGCATTCCCCTAAGTTGCACTTAAGGGGGGGTGTTGGTGTAAATAATTATTCATCATGGATATTATTACACTTCACTTAACTTTACTTAGGAAATGAATTTCATAGTAGTTTCGGTATGAGACACTTGGGTGTTTGTGCCACATTGGGATAGTGTGTGTAGGAGAATTTCCATCTTTTATAGTGTTGATCTTGTTGTTACACTCCACATTCAGTGGGTGATCCACCTCATGTGGACTATTATATTATTGTAGATAGGAAATGTGGAAATCATCAAAACAAGTAGTATTAGTAATCTAGCTCAATCATGAAAGCTCAAATGCAATGATCAATCCTAAACACACTCAATAAAGACATGAAAACAAGACATTCAAGATTGAAAACTAAGCAAACCAAATGCAGACTTGAATGTCTCCTTCATGTGGCTCCATTGTCCTTCTTTCTTCTTCAAATAGATTTGTTTGTAGATCTCACCTACTAGTGCATAAGCATGATATGAAAGCAAGTAGACAAGATTGTAGCGCAAGAATACTCGAAGCATGATTGATTCGACTAGGTAGTAGTCTTGATTGAAGAAATTCATCCAATTTATAGACAAATTAGAGAAAAGATCAAATTAGCATGAAGAGATTCGAATGGAAATTGCAAATCAAGAATGTCAATTATGACAAATTATGACAAATTTGCACTTTCTATGCAAGATTAATTGATTGATAATTATGACAAAATTATGACAAATTTCTATGTCCAAATTGATTGATTGTCAATTATGACAAATTATGACAAATTGAAATGTCATTCCCATGAAATTAGGAGAAAAATAGGAGAGAATTGAAAAATAGATGAAATAGAAATTAGGAAATTAGGAATTAGAAATTGGGAATTAGAAATTGATGAAAAATTAGGAAATTAGGAATTAGGAGAAATTAGGTAAATCAATTAATAATTTGTCATTTATTAATTAATTCACAAAAAGAGGAATAATTAGTTAGCCAATTAAATAAACATTTAATTGTGACAAGAAGACTTAGGATAAATAAATAAATTATTTAACCTAGAGGGAGAAATGACAAACAAGGTTAAATGATTAAATCATGAAACCCTAGAAGATGAATTAGAAAATGCAAGAATGACAATTAGGTCTTGACAAAGGATAATTGATATCGACTCGATTTGATCATGATTCTGACTGACAAAGGACCAATGTTGACAAATGATTTGATTGATAAATGTGCCAATTGACGAGGAACAATGACTAATTGATCCAAATTGACATGATTGAGAAGGACGACGATCGATGACAAATCGATCGCAAGATTGAAAATGACAACGATCGATGACAAATCGATCGCAAAATGACAAGATTGAAAATGTCAACGATTGATGACAAATCGATCGCAAGACGACAAGATTGAAAATGTCAATGATCGATGACAAATCGATCACAAGACGAAAAGATTGAAAATGTCAATGATCAATGACAAATCGATCGCATGATGACAAGATTGATAAGAGGACAAAACCCTAATTAGGATTGATGATGTCCAAAATGATGACAAATGAATACGCACATTGATGAGACAAGATAAGATCGACCAAAATCATGACAAATATTGTTATCGACAAGACCAAATTCGAAAGCAAGACAATGAAGAATGCAAAAGAAGGACTCGATGCTCGCAAATGATAAAGACCAAGTGCGAATCATAGGAGAAATGTTAATGCGATGCAAAAACCCTAAAATAAGGCAATGCGTCAATGTTAAAGTACAACTCCACAAGCATTGACCATTTTTAGATGTCTACAATTATTTATCCTACCTACCCACACCTATTTCCTACCTGCCCTTGTTTCTTATTGAGCCACATGTCATGTTTGTGTGCTCACATATCCCTAGCCTTGCCTATATAAGCAGGCTCATCTACATTGTATGTAATGGAACAATTGTTCATTTATCTATTGATGAGAATACAATTTATTCTTATCCTATATTTTGTCTCTCTATTGTACTTTTCATTGAGCTCTTGATCTTGGCAAAATCTCACACAAACTAGGGATATAACTTGACTACTCAACCAAGAGGAGAGAGACAAAACCAAAAAATAGAGTCTGCCCCGAAAGATAGTAGCCAATTCATCCTAGGATAGGGCCACAAAAACCATCCCACTACAAGGGCCCTCAAGATTTACAATGGGCCTTGTGGGAATGAAGAGTCATATCAAAAGAAGGATTGGATGTCTTTGAATGCTTCCCTTTTACAATTATCCAACCCTCTTCAACTTTAGCTGCTGCAGTAGACCAATCCAAAGAGCCTAGCACCGATCTATCCGGAGTGGAAAAGGAGAAACAGTAGAGGGAGCAACAACCATCATAGGTACAGGACCTCCTTTAGCACATGGGGTAGAAGAAGTGACAACACACAGTGGAGCAGTCGGCAGGGTAAGAGACAACAAACCATTTTCAGCAGAAGAGACAACAACAACCTATATCCCAGCATTTTTAATCACTGAGCCATCCTTAGTGGCATCCGAAGAATTTTCCATAACAGAGTTTGAACCAGCTATCGAAACCCTAGCATCCAACGACTCAATAGAAGAATCCAAAGATTTCTTAACCATGTAATGCAGGTAAGAGGCCCCCG
>NC_081412.1:523776840-523816840 GCF_030272615.1 Cryptomeria japonica | reverse complement strand
CAGTATGGAAGGTTATGACTTCCCTATACTATATAGTACTATCTGAAAGCAAGCTAGCATAAATATGTTGATTTCTCGTTAAATTTTTGGGTTAAAGGGAAGATATGAGGTCCTTTTATCCTGATGTCAACGCAAATGGAGACCTCCGAATGGGTTGATTTTAGGATACAAGACTCTGTATCCCCCCTTATGTTTTTTATTAACAACTTTGTGCAGTTGGCAGGGATGGAAGGAGACAGATTTATGACAAACCCATTTTTGTTAGAAGATTTAGGAATATGAGAAAGGTATAGTGCTCCATTCGCCCCTGGAAGATTGGAAAAGTATGCAAGCACCAAGGTACCACCCAGAAGATAAATATACAAACCGCAACATCAACACTAAGGAAAGACTCAGCACAAATAATATTATGAAAATGTAAACTGGTTGGCCAAGCCTAATTGAATCCAGTAAAATGGCAACTATTGTATTTAAACACTAGGAAGAAATTCCTTGGGCAAGATTGGAGGTTTTCTTACCTCGGTCCTTTCCTACCAGTGCCCACATTGAACCAAGGTGTAACTCTTTAAATTTAATAAAATTTTGGCTAAGGCCTATTACCTATCAAAAAAAAATTTGTACATTTCATAATTGAAGGATATTTATACCATCAGAACTAATCTATAATTTCAGTTTTATAGATAATTTTAGTAGTTGAAATTTGTTACATTATTAAAATGTGTTCATACTCTAAGTTATTAAAATTAATTATGAGGGGAGGTGTTTTAATAAAATATTTTATTTACTACATAGTAAACTAGATAATTAGAATATTAAAGAAAGACTATTGTGGTAATTAATCTTTTAGGGAGAAGTTGATGGGTCTAACTCAAGTAAATGGTATTCATAATGGAGTTTTAATATGGGAATTTAAGTTTTAAAATTTGGACTTTCTTTTCAACTAATATTTTTATTATCTCCCTAGTGAAGGGAAAAAGAGCCCCTTTGGGTTTCAAATGAATAAATTTTGCAAGAGGAAAATGGAAACTAACACACAAGAAAGTTAGATGGATATTCATCACTAAGAGACCCTTTACCTTGATTTAGTTTCTTAGGATGTGGGTATATAAATAGGTAAACCGTCTTATAAATAAATTAGTTTAGAAACAAAAGTATGAGGAAATGATGTTGCATTCATGATGCTCAAGTTAAATGAAATTATTCCAAAGTATTGAATTCTCTTCATCAAGTATCACTAGCTAAGTTCAAATAAATTCTAGTAGTAAATAGATCCCCTAATACATTTCAAACATTTAAGTTCTTTATTATTTGGACATCAAAAATACCCTTTTTTTGTATACTTCAATTAGTGCAAAGTATTAAAGGATAAAAGGTTTTACCTCCCAAGTAAATGTGTTTAGATACATAATTACCCCTTTTATGTTTTTCAAGTAATATGAACTAATGTGTAGTTAAAGATTTCTTTAATTTAAAAAGTCGAATATTTGATTGTTTCTATACGCAAAGTTAGATTCCAAGATATAGAGATTACAAGACTATTGAGAATAGTCAAATCTATTAATAGCTAAAATTTGTATAATTGTCTCCTAGCTTTTAAGGCCCATAAGACTAGTAGAAGTAGAAATTACATTTATATTGCAAAGTAATTAGTATAGATGAATCTAATTAACATTTAAACTTGGTGATGAAATGCATAGTTAAAATTTTAATAATGATATAATCTATTTTGTAAGAACTAGTATTAATTAGGATGCTAAGAAAGTTTAATTGAAAACCAAATAATTCCAATCCATGAAAACCAAAATAGTTTTAGCAAATGGAATGAAACAAAAACTGAGATCCTTCTTCATGAGAATATTAAACTTGTTTTATTTGGCCAAAACCCCAATTTAATTACTCATCTTTTGTTTATAATATTTAAACTTAGTGGGGAAGTTGAATAAAGTTAGATTTGGTGTTCTAGGTTTTTCGATTCTATCTTAATCAAGCAAATAAGCTTTCAAGAAACCTATTCTATGGTCACTCGGTTAGGAAATTTTTTTAAAAACTTTTTATTTGAAGAAATTTTTAGGAGCAAACATTAGCTCTCTTCTAACAATTTGAAATTGATAAGGTTATTATTTCTAGAAAATATCTAAGGACTAAGTTATCGTTACTTCAAGTGGAAGGAATGGTTAGTTATCTCTTTTTTAGGGACCTTATTTATATTAGCAAGTAATTTAGACTCTCTTCAAAACTTATTTTCAAACATTGGTGTAGACACCTAAATTTGGGTAATTAATTTAATCAGATTTTAATCCTATTCTTCTAATTAATTAATCTAATTAATTAATTTTATATCCCTTTCTTCCTATTACTTAATTCTTAATTAATTAATCTCTCAAATCCCTTTCTTCCAATTAATTAATTATCCTTGTTCTTCCATCCCAATTGATTAATTACCTTTAATTAATTAAATATCCTTTTTCCCAACACCCTCATAGATTAATTAATTCAATTAATTAATTAGACTCAAATCCTATTTGAGCACATGGCTCCTAACCTTAACCCCCCATCTAACCTAGCCCTTGTCCTAACCTTGGGGTTCCAACCAACCCTATATATCCTAACCTCCCCAAACCTAGTCATTCTCCAAACCTCCCAACCAACCCTATCCTATCCCTCCTAACCTCCATATGTGCAAATCCTAACCTCTTTTCCCACTTTTTGGGGAAAATATCCTATTTTTGGGTGGCTTTGCCCAAAATAGACATGTGTCCATGAGGACACATATCATTCCTCTTCCCTCTTATTGAGCCAAGCGTCTCCTCTTCACACCCCCTCTCCTTCCTCTCATCTTCTATATAAACCCTCCATTTTTAGACCAAACCCTCTCGAATCCACATTCATTCAATGCATCGTTACTCTGTTGAAATCATTACTCGCACTCACACATCCATTTTCATTTGCATTATCACCTTCGTCAAACCATGGAGCACAATTGAGCATCTAAATCAACGTCATGAGCACACATCCAATTGCAAAATAATCAAATCGAAGCAAGGATTTGGGGTTTGCATACCTTTTCTTTGTGTGTTTGCTTTGATTTTACCATTTTGTTCTTGAAGTGTTGAGTTTAATGGCTTGTTTTGGTTAATTAGTTTATCTTTTATCCTTTGTATTTGCACACACATTTTCCCTCACACATTTCTGGCATGCCCGGTGGGACTCACTTCACGAGTCATTTAACATTTTTTGTTGTTTGAGTGCGTTTATTGCAAATTTTGAGCACTTGCAAGCAAAAAAGAAAATCTACAAGTTGATTTCCACCTAGGTGGAAGTCTATTTTCTCAACCCTATGATTTTACAAAACTGTGAGTTTGTGCCCTGAAACCGTGAGTTTGCGCCTTGAAACCGCGGGTTTGCACCCTAAAACCGCAGGTTCGCTAATATCATTTTCATATGATCACATAATCGCCATCATCACTTTTATATGGAAGGTAAAAAATTCTTTAAGTTTCAGGTTTTTATAAATGATAATTTACTTTTGTCTATGAACCAGTGGGTTCGTGCCCTAAACCAGCAGGTTTGCTATCTCACACTTGCGGGTTCACTTAAAACAATGGGTGTGCGCCACACATTAGTGAGATCACTAATTATCATTTATATGATTTTCCCAAATGTTATTTTTGGTACTAATCAGCTAACTTGTGTGTTACAATTTTAGACAGACAGCGGGAACACATTTTAGACAACCAACAGATTCGCTTAAAACAACAAGTTTGTGCCCTGAAACCATGGGTTTGCGACCTAAAACAACAGGTTTGCACCCTGAAACAACGAGTTCTCTTAAAACAACACGTTTCTGCCACACAGTAGTGATTTCACTAATTATCATTTATTTGTTTTTCTAGCATGTTATTTTAGTACTAATCAGCTAATTTGTGTGTTGTTGGATGGTTTTACTAACGTTTTTGTAGCATTTCGAGCTATAAGAAGATCCCTAAGTGCTTAAACACTAACATTTTGCATTTAGGACCGCTAAAGCAATTGGGGTTTCATCAAAACAAATTTTCTCATTTCATTTCTTTCATTTCCTTTTTATTTTGTGTCTTATTACATAACTAGGCACACTTCAATTCAATTAAGGGAATGGACATGTTGTGTCTTTTGAGTAATTAGGCACACTTCAATTCAAGTAAAGGAATGAACCTCTATCTTTTGTGTCTTGCACGCTTGTGCATCTATAGAGTGGTCCTACTGTTAACACACACTATCCTCTCCCTCTGACTCTCATGGTCGTAGGTGCAAGAGAAAAGTGTTAGCGAAACTCAATTTTACTTTCTAAGTAGGAGGGCTTATCCCCACGAGTAGCCTATAAGGCCGAGTGAGGGGAGACCGACCCAAGCAGTACTTTCTTTTGGTCTACTATAGAAATATTTATGATTTTAGCGAAATCTATAAATCAATTGGTAACATTGTGTTATACCGATGGTTTCCCTCAGTATCATTATGCAAATACCTTTGTGGTCTTGACGCAAGTCAAAATCTCCTGGTGCTTATGTGGTAGATGTGTAAAATTTGTGTTCTACGGGCTAGGATATCTCTTAAACAAGCTATCCACCACATGTATGACGACCTGATTCACCCTGAAAGCTCCCCCACTACAAGCCAATTGTTCTTTAGCATCCAAAAATCCTTCTATGTGTTGACTCAAGTGTTGTGATGTGTGCATACCTAAGAAACTCCTCATGTGATTACCCAAGAATTCAAAGCTTGGCATGCCCGAGAAGTGTGTGTCGAGGATGAGCCAATGTTATTAGGCTTCTATCTATCTGGTTGGATGTGGTATTATGGGCAAGGGGATTTAACACATACTGTCATTTGACTATCCACGGGGTTGTACTTAACTGATTTTATCTATTTTATGTTCAGATCTTCATACTTGTTGTGCTTGGTGTCAAGTCTTTTGTCAAATATCAATCTAGCAGGTTTGAAGTCAGTTCTAGCAAGTTTGTGGTCTATTACAGCGAGTTTGTAGTCTTGTATTAGCAGGAATGTTGTCAACTTTCAGCTAGAATTGACATACTTAGCACAGTCACTGTCATTTTCTCAACCAACGAGCTTGCTCTTTGTTCTAGTGGGTTTGCATCTTGTTATAGTAGGTTCATGTCTTGTTGTTTTTAAGTCTTGTTCTAGCGGGTTTGCTTTTTATACTGTCTTTTCTGCTATTCCAGTGGGTTTGCACCCTCAAACAATGAGTTTGTGTTTTTGGTGCCATTATGTTGTCCAAGAATTTTTTCAGTCTTGCCCATCTTGTTTTAGAGGATTTGCATCTTGTTCTAGCAGGTTTGTGTCTTGTTTTGGCCAGTTTGTGGCTTGTTATAGCTAATTGGCTTTATCTTGTCACAATTTGTTAGTTAGTCTCATTATGTTGTCAGATTTTTGTTTCATTGATTTAAAATCTTATGTTCCCCCAGCAATTAGGGTCTATCTTTGGTGAGCCTAGTCTTAGATGTCATTGTGTTGTCATTATGATGTTTACATTGCTTTATACATTTCTTGATCTATCAGCAATGTACGCCCATCTTTTATGATATCAGTCTTAGATGTCATTACGTTGTTGTTATGTTGTTTGTGTTGCCTTAGAAACTGCTTCACTCTTCAGCTATCAGCTATATCTTTAATTTTGGTCTTAGATGTTGTTACATTGTTTAGCATTAGAGCTTCCTTGACTCGTCAGCTGTTAGTTATCTTTGTGATCTTGGTCTTAGACATCAATGTGTTGTCATTATGTTGTCCATATTACTTTATACATTTCTTGATCTTTCAATAGTTACGACTTATCTTTCGTGGTCTTGTCCTTAGACTTCATAGCATTGTTGTTATCTTGTTTGCATTGTCTTAGAAACTGCTTGATCTACCATCTTTCAAGATCTATCTCTTATGATCTTAGTCTTTCAAAGTTGTCACATTGCCATTATGTTGTCCATATTGTGGTAGAAATATTTGGGTTATCAACAGTTGGTATCTTTATCCATGTGTTTCTTTGGTCCTAGATGTCCTTGGTCTAGGTGTTATGTTGTCCATGAGTCTCTAGATTCTAGTTCAATTAGCATCCTTTGGTTCTTGGATTTGCATAGTGTTTGGTCATTGTGTCCCTTTTGCATTTGCATGCTGCCAAATTTTTGGTTAGATAACTTTATGTCTCATATCTCCCAGCATTAGGATTGTCATCCATCATCATATCTTGTCTCCCAATTCCCATCATCATCTCCTTCTTCCTTAGTCAGAGGTTGAACATCAAATATCCAAAATTGAACATCAAATTTCATCCTCTATCCAACTTCTTCAAATTTAGTCCCCATCTCATCTTGGTCTTTGGTCTATTGTCCTTTCTCACCTTTCATCTCTCCAACTCATCAACTAATTGTCATGTCACACTTCTATTATGATGAGTTTGGTCACCCTTCATTTTCTTCCACTTCACCCTATGTTGATGACAACGGGGGTATGGTTGATCAACCTGATGACACATATATCCAAGTTATCCCTCAATCCTACTATGATGAGTATTATCATTCCTCATTTTCTTCCGCTTCACCCTATGTCAATGATGACGAGGGTATGGTTGATCAACCTGATGAGACAGATGTCACGTCACAATCTTATATAAATTCTCCATCTAATTCTAATCTCCCATCTTATCTAAATTCTCCATCCAGATATAATCTTTCATCTTATCGCACTTCTCCATCCAGTTCTATCTCCCATCTTATCTAAATTCTCCATCCACTTATAATCTCCCATCTTATCTAATTCTCTATCCAATTCTAGTCCTCCAACTTATCTTACTTCTCCATCTAGTTTCAATATTCCATCTTATCTAAATTCTCCATCCAGTTCTAGTCCTCCATCTTGTTTAAATTCTCCATTTGGTTCTAATCTTCCATCCTATCTCAAACCTTCATCTAATCCTAATCCTCCATCATTTGTCACACAATCTATGATTGGGGGCATGAATTACACAACTCCATTATCACCTATTCCCCCACCCATCCAATCAGTGCCCCGCAACATCAACCTTAAGTAGCATCACAACCTATTTTTTACAATTGTGATTTAGTTATCTACTAGCACCGCCTTCATCCATTGTTGTAATGAACATTCATGAACAAGAACGTGACACTAGTTGTAATCCTTCATCTCACCTCAATCCTCCACCATCCACTTCCTCCTATCTCAATTAACCATCCACCACATCTTGTCTCAATCCACCAGCTTCCATTCTAACTCCCACATCTATCATTCCTCTCCCACCTCCTAACACCATCAAAAAACTCTCCTCCATTGAGACCATCCAAACACAATCGCCCTCACCTACTTCTACCATCATTCAAACTCAAGTCAACGAATCTCACATCCTTCCATCCACTCCATCTATCCCAACTATAGAACCTCTCATCCCTCTATCTATCCTAGTTGAGAAACTCCCCATCCTTCCATCCAAACCATCTATCCCAATTGAAGAATCTCCCATCCTTCCATCCACTCCATCTCGCCCAGCTGAAAAACCTCTCGTCCCTTGATCTATCCCAGTTGAGGAACTCCCCATATTTTGAACCACTCCATCTCACCCAGCTAAAAAAATTTGCATCCCTCCATCTATCCCAGTTGAGGAACTCCCCATCCTTCCATCCACTCCATCTATCCCAATTTAAGAATCTCCCATCCTTCCATCCACTCCATCACCCCTAGCTAAAAAACCTCGCGTCCCTCCATCTATCCCAATTGAGGAACTCCCCATCCACTCCATCTCCCCCAATTGAAAAACCTCTCCTCCCTCCATCTATCCCAGTTGAGGAACTTCCCATCCTTCCATCCACTCCATCTATCCCAATTCAAGAATCTCCCATCCAGTCCATCCACCCAAGTCATTGACCCTTCTATCATTCCATCCATTCCATTTGAAGAGTCTACCAACTCACCCCTTGTCGCACCATCCACACCTATCCCCTCATGCCAAGATCTTGTTCCTGAGCATGTTCAAAGCATTATTGATCCAAATCAAGATCCTACAATTCCATCTCCTCCATCTTAAGATCCCTTATCATCCCATCTTCCAAGTTAAGATCCTACCATCCCATCACCTTCATCTCAAGATCCCCTATCATACCCTCTTCCAAGTCAAGGTCCTCCTATCCCATATACTCCACCACTTGATCCTCTATTTCCTCCTATCCAAACCATCCCACCACCATCACTCTATCCCCTTGGTTCGCTTACATTCGTCCATGGCAGTTCATTCATAGCAGAAGAACATCTCATACGCACCACCCATTCTTCTCCATCTGATAAAGGACTTTGCATCTTGTTACCCATAGAACAAGTATCCTTCTTTAGATAAAATTCTCAAAAAAATGAACTATCAAGGAAAAGGCTTGGGACTACATGAGTAAGGTACTTTGGAGCCCATCCATGTCAAAGCACATCTAGGATTGCATAGTCTCAGTTACATATCCCAAGGCACTTCAAATAAAAATGTTGGTACAACTAATGCAACATCCAAGTATACTTCCAAACACACCATCACATCTCCCCATCATTCCTCCAAATCATTTATCATCATTCCCCCTCCTTCGTCATATAAAGCTAAAGTAGTCGTCCATCTTTCCCCTTCATCCTCTAAATCCATTTTGGGTCCCTATATCCCAAAATATACCTTCATATATCCCCCACATGCTAAATCCATTTTGGGCCCTTGTATCCCAAAACCCCATCCTCCATCTTTTCCTACTCATCCCTCCATACACAAATCCCATATTCCACCACCCATCATAAAGATACTATTCGTTTCATTCCCAATCAGAATCAACAAAAGCGCATGTCCTCACATTCCATCCATCACTTCATCCATAATTCCTTCATCTCCTACACCTTCGTACACCCCTTCCAAGGCTACTAGCATAAATTTGAATACCAAATCAAAAATGCAAAAAGTGCCACATCCACAAAAATAGAAAGATGACCATGTCCACTGAAAAAGATGTTCCAATAGTGCAAAAGTTGATACAAAAATGCAATGAATCCCAAAGGCTACACAAGTCCACTAAAGAAAAAGCAAAAACAATGTGGATTCCAAAGCAAAAAGAAGCAATGCATCCAAAGGAAAAATATCTAATGGCATCCAAAGTTGCGATTCCACCAGCTAAAAATGCTTCCCCTCCATCTCCTAAATCTATTTTGGGTCCATATGTCCCAAAGCAGCCTATCATAATGCCTCCATCATATTCACATTCTACATCCATATCCACTCCGATCATCCCACATCCTTCGCAACATGTGTCAATGTTGGTCCTGACTACATCCCCCCATCATTCTTAGTTTCCCTCATTCCAACCAAACACTTGTCACTGCCACATCCCTTACATTCCCCATCAAAAGTGTATAATCCAATCCTTTGCATAATCCACCCTTCCCTAATAAAGTTGTACCAATGCCTGATGATCACTCCAAATGGGCTCCTAATACCTTGATATGAAACTTGATGCTTGAGTCCTCCATCCATCTCCCTTATCATCTATCTTCCAAATCCATTTATCCTCATCTAGCTCCATTCATGATATTCCTCCCAAAATACCAAAAAAATAAAAATCAAAAATCAAAAAAGTCAAGAGAGAGAGAGAGAGAGAAATTTCATTCAATGGTGAAAACTTGGCAAACAGGTGCCTTGGACAAGTACCATAATGAAAACCTGGCAAATAGGCATCATGCATAATTCCCCTCGTCCTTTTTCTCTCCATGCTTGGGGGCAAGTTCTTCTACCGATCTAGCCATTTCCTCCTCCATTTCATCTTCATATCATATCCAGCATATCGTATCCTATCCAATTAATTTCCTCCATCCTCCCTTTCAGATCTTGATAAAAGAAAAAGAAAAGGCCACTGTATATGCATGCTCTGGACACCTCTTGGCCTCCCTTCCATTTAATCCTTCTGTATTTCTTCATGGTCCTCATCTGTTTATCTTTCAAACGCGTTTGCCTGTGGGGAAAAATTTCTTTTCTCCACTCCTACTCCTACTCCATCTTTTTCTTTTTCTTTTTCTTTTTCTTTTTCATTTCGCTTCTTTATGGGCGGGACTGAGTACCCATGCTGGTGGGGTTGCTCCTCCACAAGCAGGGTTGCGCCCTCGCTTTTATGGGGTTGCACCCCCATGCCCACGGGGTGTCTCTTTAGCACCCGCAGGGATACACCCCCATGAGCGGGGTCGCTCCCCCATGCCTGCAAGGTCAGACCCCCACGTGAGTGGGTTTTCACCCCCGCACTCGTGTGGATGCACCACCGTGCCTATGGGGTTACACCCCCATGTGAGTGGGGTCGCACCCCCACACCCATAAGGATTCAACCCCGAGCGGGATTACGCCCTCGTGCCCACATGATGCACCCTCGCGTGAGTGGAGTTGTGCCCCCGTGCCCATGGGATACACCCTTGCATGAGCGGGGTCACGCCCCAGTGCCAGCAGGATGCACCCTCATGTGAGTGGGAATATACCACTGCATGAGCGGGGGTGTGCCCCCATGCTCATGGGATGTACTCTCGCATGAGCAAGGATGTTATCTCATGAATTCCCCCCCCAGTTTCTTTCGGCTCTCCCCCTGGATTCTTTTCCCCCTGGTTCCAGCCAATAGAAAAATCACACCTGATGCCTTTATAAAATAATTAGTATTTTTTGCCTCGCAGGGCACTACCCCTCGACCCCCCCCTGTATCATGCCAGGGAACGCGCAAGGGGCATTGCCACTTGACCCCATCTTGGGGGTGCTGCCCCAAACCCCCATCGAAAAATATGAGGAGAAACCACATCGATAGAACTAGGGAAAATTTAACCTCTGAGTCTGATTAGGCTCCACATAACAACACCTCCTTCGCTTATCCTTTGAATCGGTTCATCTGTCTCTCAATTCCCCTTCTCATTCCAATATTATCCATTCTTTAGAATTATACAATCACTCCTATCTAATTGAATCCTCCAATCATCATCATCATCGGGTTTCTTCCAACCACTCCTCTCTCTTAAATCAATCTGGTCAATCATCAATCTATCATGGCTTTTCATCTTGACTGGGGCAATAACATTCTTGTCTTGGTGTCTTCATCCATCATTTGTTTTCTCTTGTACACCTTGTATATAGTTAACATTGTACATAGGAATCCATCGGTCCTATCCTTCGAGATCATATCCTATCAGTTGGTTCTTCAACAATCATACTAGAGCCTCTTTGTCATCATGATCCTATCATATCCTTTTGTCGATCACCATTAGTATTTTTATCCTGATGTTGTTCTAAGATGTATCTGTCTCACCAACACCCATCGTCAGTCTGCATAGAATGTATCCTTCCTCAAGTCAGACATCATCTAATCCTCATCCAATTAGTTATCCTTTTGGCAAAAGACATCTGAGACACTTGTGTTCCCTTTGATTCTTTTTTATCTTTGTTTATCTTTTTAAGCTCCCGAGGGCTTTATTTCCTCTTAATCGCCACGATCTCTTATATCATCTAGTGCGCTAGGAATAACAAGGCTTGGGATTTAATCTTGTTGCTTTTGGTTTTTCTTGGCATGTCTTTTAGATGTGTTCCTTGTTGTACCCTCATGAGGTCTCTGCCATCTCATGTTACATTGGGGCACATCTTTTTCTTGGGGTTCTTCTAGCACTATTTCCTGCAAGGTCTCTATAACTCTGTGTGGTGCTAGATTAGAATGTGTGTCTATTTATATGTGTCATTCCATGCATTGGCTATGAAATTCCACCTAGGTTATTCATACCTTGGTGACTCACAGACATTGCTAAATCAAAATAAGTGCTCTGTACATGGCATCCTATTTCGTGGGTGCTCGAGCTCCATGATCATTTCATCCATATCATCCATTGCATTTGCAATTTTCTCCCCTTCCCGTTCTGCTTCTTTCCTTCTATCGTATCCACTAGGGCAATGTTTCTTTCGATATGCCGCCCGGTTCCTTTTTCCCTGTGCACTCTCTTGAGGGGGCATCCCTACCCATTCCTTCGTCGGACCTAGGGCATTTTTCGCTTCCTCGCTCTCAGGTATTTTATTTTTCTTCGTACCAATGCTATTTTAGCGCCACTGCAAAGAGGGGCAAAATATAGATACCTAAATTTGGCTAATTAATTTAATCAAATTTAAATCCTATTCATCCAATTAATTAATCTAATTAATTAATTTTTTATCCCTTTCTTCCTATTAATTAATTCTTAATTAATTAATCTCCCAAATCCCTTTCTTCCAATTAATCATTTCCTAATTAATTAATTATCATATCCTCCTAATTAATTAGTCTAATTAATTGATTATCCCATCTTCCTAATTAATTAATATAGTTAATTAATTATCCCTCTTCTTTCATCCCATTTGATTAATTACCTTTAATTAATTAAATATCCTTTTTCCCAAAACCCCCATGAATTAATTAATTAGACTCAAATCCTATTTGAGCACATGGCTCCTAACCTTAACCCACCATCTAACCTAACCCTTGTCCTAACCTTGGAGTTCCAACCAATATCATATCCTCCTAATTAATTAGTCTAATTAATTGATTATCTTATCTTCCTAATTAATTAATATAATTAATTAATTATCCCTCTTCTTCCATCCCATTTTATTAATTACCTTTAATTAATTAAATATCCTTTTTCCCAATAACCCCCATGATTAATTAATTAGACTCAAAGCCTATTTGAGCACATGGCTCCTAACCTTAACCCACCATCTAACCTAACCCTTGTCCTAACCTTGGGGTTCCATCCAACCCTATCTATCCTAACCTCCCCCAACCTAGTCATCCTCCAAACCTCCCAACCAACCCTATCCTATCCCTCCTAACCTCCATATGTGCACATCCTAACCTCTTTTCCCCCTTTTTGGGGAAAATATCCTATTTTTGGGTGGCTTTGCCCAAAATAGACATGTGTCCTCATGGACACATGTCATTCCTCTTCCCTCTTGTTGAGAAACTTGTCCTTTTTTGGAGGACAAGTGTCTCCTCTTCACACCCCCTCTCCTTCCTCTCATCTTCTATATAAACACTCCATTTTTAGACCAAATCCTCTCGAATCCACATTCATTCAACGCATCGTTACTCTGCCGAAATCACTACTCACACTCACACATCCATTTTCATTTGTATTATCTTCATCAAATCATGGAGCACAATTGAGCATCCTAATCGATGTCATAAGCACACATCCAATTGAAAAATAATTGAATCGAAGCAAGGATTTGGGGTTTGCATACCTCTTCTTTGTATTTTTGCTTTGATTTTACCATTTCGATCTTGAAGTGTTGAGTTTAATGAATTGCTTTGGTTAATTAGTTTATCTTGTAATCTTTGTATTCGCACGCACATTTTCCCTCACACAATTGGTAATCAAGCTTATTGTTAAATAGTTTTCCCCTTCAATTAATGAAGTATTAAATCCATATGTTATTTAATAATTTATTTCATTTTATTTCTTTCAAGCAATTTTGTACCTTTCTAGTATTAGGTTTCATAATTAAAATAGTTTAATAGTTTTGTTTCAAAGAAATTGGTATCTTACAAGTAATACAAATCATTCTCATAAGTTCTTAAGTTATCTCTTCAAGTATCATAGTTTCCAAGCAATTAGTACTTCATGTATTTAGTTCAAGATTTAGAGTTTTAATTATTATCATAGTTTTCTCCCAATGAAATACTATTTCAAATTAGTTGATTTGTTTATGTTCCCTTCAATTATGTAAAATTTAAATCTTAGTTTTTAATTTCAAGCAATAATTTGTTGTATATAATAGTTTAATTTTCATATTGTAATTTGTATATTGCTTTACTTAAGATTCATGAATTCATAGTTGAAATTCCTAGTTATATAACTAAACAAGAGGAGATGAAACCAAAAACTTAGTAATGTTTGGTATCTTTGGTTCCTCTAGGTCATGCTTACGGGTAATACCGTCATGGTGAAATACTGCACTTAACGCCTAATAAAGATACAACAATGGCATATGTGGCATCATCCATATAAATCATCGGAGAGAAATAAGGGTCATGTGGAAGTTAAAATCCAAGGGGCGGGTAATCCCCCTTGGATCAATAATCTAAAAAGATAAATTTTAAAATGAATTTACATTCGATTAGTTAAACTTTAGAAAACCCCATTAGGGTTTGGTTGGGTGTGATGATTTTGGAAATTTATTTTATCTTGATGGAATCTAGTGGATGATAACAGATTAAGGGTGACGTATTTAATAGGAAATAGGATAAATAGTTGTTTTAGGCCACAAGCAGAAGGCCACCTTGAGCCTTTTTGCTATAGAGCTACCATCGCAGGTAGCAACTGCAAAAAAACTGTCTGGGACATTGACCCTAGAAAGGGTTGTGTACCCACTAAACAATTTACATTAAACCATAGTTAGAAGCCAGAACTACATACTTTATGCCTTGATCCCATGCTGAAAAAGGTATGTAGGTAGTTTAGGGACAGAGTTGTCTCTAGTACTCAAGCATTCAAGGATGGCGTCTAGGATTTTGGTTAAAGGCGAGTAGATGGATTTTGAATTCCTTGGTCTCTCAATCAAAGGGTATAGAAATACTAATTGGAGGACTAAAAATATTTCAATGCATACTCGGAAGGAATCATGTATGGATTCGCTTGACTACCTGAGGCTTTAGGCCAAATTTCGAGGCAGAATTCTAGCTTATATTATTTTATTTTATTTACTCTTGAGGATGGTGACAAGGCACTCCTAATAGAGGGGTGTAGTCCTTAGAGAGTGACTCGGGACCCAGATGGTCTCGATGAGTCTTAAGTCTTTGGCCAGAGCACTCCCTATTCTATATGAATAGATGCCTATCTTGAATTGGATAAATGAAACCCCCTATCCCGCATGGACAAATGCCTATCCCATATGGTTAGATGTCCATCCCAGTTGGATGGATGCCTATCTTATTTGGATAGATGTACCTCAGTATGCGATTGAATCAAACACAATTAAAGAAAAAGAAATAGTCAAATTTTTTGGGTTAAGTTAGTGGGACATTACATCCTCCAAGAGCACACACTCTTTATCACTCATCATTATTATTGTGGAGATGAGAACACCAACATGGGGTTTGACTTAGGCAAGCCCTTATACAACACAACCATTTTTTCCTTCATTTTTTGTGTTTGGCTTCAAATACAAGGATTCGCAATGAGTGAAAGATAAAAATGAGATAGTGTTCATCATCTAAAGTTCAAAGGAAAAGTACAAGGCCTAGGAACCCAACACCCTTGTCCTACCAATTTCATCTAGAATTTGCATGTTGTCATCTCAAAATTTTCCTAAGTTCATTCCTAGTCCAATCTTTGTAGCTTATTATTGTAAGGCATGGGTTCCCAACACCCTTGTCTAACACATTTTTGCCCAATTATAGTCACAATCACTACTTAGCATTATGTTCCCCAATCTAACACTCTCTTTTTGCATTCCTATTTTGGATTTCACGTATTCTAGTAAACTTGTTCAATTTGGATTCCTTCAACCTAATTTATTGCATACTTCTAATAGATAACAACACAACAGTATTTATTTAGATTAGGTGTGGATCCAGGACTATTTGTCTCTCCTTTGAGAATTGAAGTCAAAACCCATTCACACATATTCTAATGATGTGTGAAAAAGGATATTGATTCTAGGTTAATGCACATGTTAGCCTAGGATCACTTATTCAACATTTTAGTAATTAAAAAAATCATAATCATCACTGCTATGATGGTTGTGTATTGTTTAAGGGTCTTGCCTTTAACTAGGTTGTAGTTATTTTTTATCATAATTATGAGGGTGAAGGCATGGTTAGTAGAATTACTACTTTGTGTTGTTGTAATGATCCTCTTTATCCCCAATTCCTCTTATAAACTAACATTGTTTACAATCAATGTATTCAACCTTTTCCACATGATGACTCACTAGTTCCTTTATTAAACCTACCTCTACTTCTACACATCTAACTTGTAGCCAATACCTATCTAATCAAAATTCACCCTAGTTTATCCCTAAGGTAAAATGTAGCCTGATACTATTAGCCTACATTTTAGGCTCAATTTGAACTAATTCTACTTCAAAAAAAAATGGTGTAAGTGTAATACATCTTGTAATGTCAACCTATTCCTTTTCTTGAGATATTTATATTTAGCATTATATTTTATGTATTTTAAGATACTGGATGCTCATATTTCTATATTTATGTGATGGTTGTAATATTGTATCCCATTGGGTGTGTATGCATTTCTTATTGGTGTAGATTAGTCACTTGCTTAGTGGGAAGGTAGTTATGCCTATGTGGCAAGTTATGGTAATAGATAGGATATATCTCCTTTATATACACAACCACTCCTAATATAATATCTCACTCAACTTATTCTTTATTTTCTCTTGCAATCTTGCTTTAAGTTGTTTTTTCCATTATGCCTAACATTATTAGCTAATTTTAATTTTTACATGATATCAAAGTCATGATAGTGCAAATGGGTAAAGTACAAACTTACATCACACTTTTATAAAGGAATGGACCAATACCAACATTTCTTTTAACTTTGATAAGATAAAAGTGACCTTTATGTGCAAAATTTCAAATTGATGTAAACTAATGAAGTGTACCAATCTTGATGAGGTTTATGCTTGTAATTTATTTTTTTTAATTATAAATTAGTTTGATATTTTTTTATAAATTTAAGAGAAAAATTTGAATTACTAAAAATTTCAAAAAAAGTGATGTTGAGTTTACGACAAAAAAAAAAAGAAAAGAGAAAACACTTTTATTTTTCCCTATTTTTCTTATCAAATAGATAATTTCAATACCCAATGTATGGAAAAAATATTAAATGAATAATTTTTTTGTAATAACATTTTTAAGTCAAAATTACTAGATTATTATAGTTTTCATATATCATCAAATTTTATCTAATTTTCTATAATTTTAAAAAATTAAATTATACTCTTTCGGATAGTATTCACTCCTCTAGTGAACCATATATTTTCAATTTGTGTGTATGTGTGCACGCGTGCACACATACACACACACGTGTGTGTGTGTGTGTGTGTGTGTGTGTGTGTGTGCGTGCACACATACACACACACGTGTGTGTGTGTGTGTGTGTGTGTGTGTGTGTGTGTGTGTGTGTGTGTGTGTGTGTGTGTGTGTGTGTGTGTGTGTGTGTGTGTGTGTGAGTGTGAAAACCTACTTGTAGTATTTTTAAAAAATCATATTAAAACTAACCAAAATATATTAAAAAAATCACATTCTAGATCCTAAGCTCTAAAAAAAGGTATTTTAAAACTTTCATGAACTTTCTCTTGGTTAGATAAATTCAAGTTAAAGATTTTTTTATTTCTTCCCAAAAGCGGGGTTTAGAGGCCACATAGGCAACCAAATAAACAATTTCGAGTGAAAGGGTTTCACACAAAATTGTTTCAAGTGAAATCCATTTTCCCAAAATCATACATGCAAATTTGACAATGATTCAGATTTTCCCAAGGAAAAACTTAATTATGTAAATTAGGGTAAAAGGGTTTCACACAAAACTCTGATGTCACAAATATGCCATGTGATTTTGGGTGAAATCCTTTCACCCAAAACCTTTTGGGCTAAAATAGTTTCACTATAAATTTTTTAGTTGGTGGAAAGTGTGACAAAGTTTGTGCTTTTCTCTATAGTGCAAATAATTCAAGCTATCAAATTCATTATGAAGATTTAAAGTGTCAACTATAAAGTGGAGTTGAAGGGTTGCAAGTTTTATTAATTGCATGTAAAATTGGACTTATTGGTACAAAATCAGCTTAGAGTCCAAGGGATTGAGCTCAATTAATTAAAAAATTGGGTTTCCATCATGGAGACACAAGTTCAATTCCCCATAGGGACATCTATATTGGAATTCTAAGTTGTGACTCTTGATCTTCCATAGTTGGCTTCAAATAAGGAGGTGGTTTGTAAAACAAAGAGGATTTCTAAGTAGTGACCCTTGGTCTTCCATCGGTGATTTCTAGTGTGTTTTATTGTAAGGAGCTTTTATTGGTCTCATTTTGGTTCTTGAATGAGAAAGATATTTGTAATTGATATGCAATTCAAAAAAAAATGGCATCAATCTATAGTATTGTGGTAAAATTAGATTAATATTTGTAATATATTAGAAAAGATTTGCAAATATTATAAAAAAAATCTTATGGGTGAATTTTTCAATATATTTAAATGATCGATTAAAATTTAGAGTATTTTTCTTTGTCTATGAAATTCATATCGATATTTGCATAGATTTGGTATATTTTACAAAAAAAATTGATTGCAGTTGTTCTTTGTCAACACCGATCTACCTCCTTTGCTGTAAAAATTTGATGTAAATTTATTGATTTGGGTGTTTCGGTCTTAGTATTTTGAGTGAGCCTACAAGTTTTAGGTAATTTAAATGCACATTTGCAAGTCGATTCATAAAATTAGGCTGGATTTCACATTATTTGTATTTCGATTTAGTGGAAACTTGGTAGACTCCTTAATTCAATGTGTCATTTCATTTTCAATGAGTGACTGATTTGCATTTTGGCACTTAATATTTGCAAAAATATGCATGTGAAATTGGCTAGCATTTTCTTTGTATTCAGCAAGAATGAGGTGAATTCAAATCTAATTTAATTTGGCTTTGCAAATTGTCCTTGGCACCTCCATTCTTTGGTCAAGAATTACATAATTTGAATTTAGATTTGCACTTCACATTTGCATTTCTTTGTGAAGTATTTGATTATGAAGGGCATTTGGTTTGTGAAGGGTATCAATTTTATCACTAGAGCACTATTCACTTGCAAAAATATTTAATTTCTCAGTTGCCTTCAATTTTGCAAACACAATTATTTGTAACTTGCAATTTTGCAAAAGGCATTTTTAAAAAAATTTCTAATGCAGATTTAGGCAAAGAGGCAAAAAAATCGAAAGCATCAAATATTTTGATCAGTAGCTCTAAATTGAGTGTCTTTTTTTTTTTTGCAAAAAGAGCTTCTTTTAGCCTAATCAATTGGAGTCAATTCCACACTATTATTGGAGTTCTTTCCATAGTGTGTTCATTAAGTGGTGACATTGTTGTTGTGGCCACCAAGGTTCAAACCCCCTATTGGACCATTATGATTACAGGCTTGTACCTTTGTTGATCCATGTGTATGAGGTCCCTAGTTTGTGACCACACTAGTTCATAGATCCAAGTCAAAAGTGTTACATGTGGGGCTGAAGGGCACGTCATGTCGGCATCACTGATCATATTAAAAAGTTAAAAAAGAACCATTTAAAAATAAATAAACAAATTCCACACTATTGTTATAAAGTGTCATTTTTTACTCAATTTGTACTAGCCTATACACTACTATTTAAAGTGCCAATTGTGGGGGGTTCTCTAATACTAAATTAATGGGGTATACTCTAAGTTGTGCCTTGTATGCTTCCACATTTCAAACTAATTATTTAGTTTGAGATTAATTGAGATAATATGGTGATTATACATGTAATTATGAATTGAGATAAAGTTTCACTTTTGGGGGATTAATCATGTCAAAATCTAAGTTATATTCTTTTCTTGTCAATTTAACTTTAGAGAGCTATTTGTCTTTGAAATAAGGGATAAAGAATCATTTTTTTGTGTGTGGTCTACCACCCTATCTCCTTGGACTCGTTCCTGAGCTAGATGATGAATAACATAAGAATAAATGGTTTAAAGAAATAATATTCAATGAACTAATAGGTAATATAGCTTATAAGGGATATTTTTATCACATAAATACCATAGGGTTCTCTTTCACTACTTCTACCATCATCCAACATGTTCCATAGAGACCTTGAATCTTTATCAAATCATGATGATTTCTTGTCTAATGTTGAGACTCTTATTGCATCAGCTTGTGTGGACATTCTTATCTATTGTTGAGAATAATTAATCTCCTCCACATAGTGTTATATCTTTAGTTGAGGATATTACATCTCCACACATTGTTGCATCTGCAATTGAGGATACTCCATATACCATACCATCTATAGTTGAGGACACTGCTACAGTACATGTTAATCCATCCTTGGATTCCAATGGTTTGATTCAGTAGGCTTTTAATCATCTTCTTGAGATAACTCATTAGGACACATTTCTACCTGAAATTACATCTTTGATTATAGAGTCCCACATTAAAAACATAGAGGATACATAAATTTATCTCCTCTTTTATGATAGCTTATATGAATTTGATACTTATTATTTAAATAATTCAAGGGCACATTTAGGCCCTCTCGTTCTTTCTTTTTTGATGCAGATCAACAATTGAGAATCCTAAGAGACTGTCAATTGATGCAGCTTCCACAACTTAACCACAAATTCAAATCACAATTTTTAATTTCTAAATTAAATATGAAGCACAAATACCATTTCCAAAATCAGCATAATACATAATATGAACAGAGAAATTAGATTTAATTTTGCAAATTTACAATAACTTCTTGACTAGCTACAGGTGACATGTCAAGGCAATGTCAAGCTCTACAACAAGAAAAAACAACTAATCAACCACTACAAGTCTGCAACAAATATAATAAAACAAGCTACAAGCTGCAACAAAATACAGCCTTCTACTCTAAAATCTTCCTTCTTCAATGCCCAAGTAAACCCTATTTTTTACTCTATATTTTTCTCTCCTTTTTTTCCAATTTTTTTGGTCTTCCTTCTTTTTTCTTTAGATAGGCATCCCATTTTCTCTTCCAACCTACAAATATTGATGTCCAAATCCTCTCCTCCTAGGCTAGGATTCCTCCACTAATTCCATTTTTCCTTTTTTGGAGTTAGGATTCAAAAATTTGCTAAAAATTGTCTTGTTCAATGTCAATCACCAACCTCCACTTCCAAGCATCTAGATTCCTTTTTTATTCAAATTATATCCATATCATAAATTCTTGGAGGAGTTACAAATGCCCCAAAAATTGCCTTCCCAAGCCTATGCATGGACTTTTTATCTCTAAATTACATGGTAAAAATAACTTATGGTTCATCTTTTCAAAAAGAAATATTTAATTTTTCTCACAGGGCTTGGAGTTGTTTGGAGGGGCCCAAAACCATGCCTGTAGACACAAAAATACAAAAAAAAAAAAAAAATTTTGGTTGTGTAGTATTGTTCATGCACCCAAATGCTCCTGCATCAAACACACTGAGTAAGAAAGAATGTTTCATGAGTGTGAACTCATGAACATTCATTTGGTATTGAGATTCCAATATTTTGAAGCTTTGAATTTTCAACCCATGTTGCTTCTTCCATCTTCTTTCCTTTCCATTTGATTAAATACTCCTTGTCATCTTGATTGCTATGGAATCTACCACTTCATCAACTTCTTCACCTTTCTTCTCTGATATTTGTTGCACCCATTGTCTTGTATCTTCAAAATCTTAATTAGAACCATTTCTTGCATTGGTGTCTCCTTCATGAAAATGATATAAATCAGCTACATTGAGTATTGGTAAAATATCCAACCCAGTGACAACTCTATCTCATAGGCATTGGCTGAAAAATTATTAGTTATCTTGCACGGTCCTATCTTTTTTTATTTCAACTTATTATAGGTTCCTTGAGGAAATGTTTCCTTTTGTAGGTGAGCTAGAACCAAGTCTCCCACCTCAAATTGTTTCTCTCTTCTCCTCAAATCAGCATGCTCCTTATATCTCTTGTTGTTATCTTCCAACTTTTCCTTGACTTCCTTATGCAATTCCTATAAATACTCAACATAATCTTCAGTTGCAACACTTCTTCTTCCCAGATCTACGCTATCCCTTAACTCATGAACTCCTCTTGGACTAAAACCATAAACAATTTGAAAGGGGCTCTTTCTTGTGCTTATATTAATAGAGTTGTTGCAAGCAAATTCACCTTGTACTAGGATTAAATCTCACTACTTTGGTTTCTCATCTATCAAGCATGTCAACAAATTTCTAAGACTTTGATTGACCACGTTTATTTTCCCATCTATTTGAGGATGATAGCCTGAAATACAAGTCAACTTCATGTCCAACCTCTTCCTTAATGTCTTCCAAAAACGGCTAACAAATTTAGTATCTGATGCAGGGGCATCGAGTTGTTTAGTCTTATTTTTAGCTTTAGTTTTGTAGACATAGATCCTATTGCCACATTAGCAAGAAGTTGAACATAATAAATTAGTTACCTTTGGAAAAATGAAATTGTTCGATTAATGAGCAGTGAAAAGAACTAGTTACAAAGGGTAATGAAACGGTCAACTAAAGTCGAGCAGTTTGGGAGAAACTGAACTGAGAGTTAAACTGGGCAAACAGAGGCAAAAGAAGGGATTCAGTAGATTAGTGTGGGTGGTGAAAGGGAAGAGGTCGATGGGCCAATTGAAAAGAAGGTTGATTCGAATGGAATGAGAATAGGCCAAAATTGGCAACATACAAGAAGAGGAGAATCGTAGTTGACGAGGTATGTTGATAATCGGTGCGGAACAAAGAGGCCTAAATTGGCTGAATGAGAGGAGAATGAATAACAGTGGAGTAAGACGAGTTCGAAGGCACTGATAAAAGGCAAGAGGCCGTAAGAAAAGAGGGAGTCTATGGTCAAATACAGGCTAGCCATAACCCAACGGTAAGCAGGAGGAAGGATAAAATGCAAAGAAAGTATTGAGGAGGATACTCAGGCTCATAAAAGGTCAGATCCAAAGAGTGATGAGTAGATGAGGAGACATGTAGAGTCAGGAAAATAAATGCATATTGTGATGAATTGCATAGGTTGGTTCGAATGTAGAGAGGAAGTCATCCGAACAAGTGTATGGCCAAATAGTTGAATGTAGACATCTATTATTGTATGTAATCTTCATCATATGTTGAGAAGTAGTAAAGATAAGGTTTTGGTGTTCATATATATCTTGTTGATTGTTATTGTCGTCTCCTGGTCTAAATATGTAACCTGGTGCCAAGTGATTAGTTCAATACATTTTTGTTGTTGAATTTTGTTATTCTCTATTTTGTTCCTTTCACAGTTCTGACAAGAAGCCTGTAGATATTGGTTGTTTTCCTGAACTTACTATCATTATTTCCTGAGTGTTGAATGTGTGTTTGGGGTTTATCCTGGGTGTCCCCATCAATGTTATGTGTGTTGGAGAATTAGATTGGATTTCCCAATCAATATACCTGATTTACACAGTCCGAAAAAGATTATTCCTCTGAGTAGGTCCAGTATCTTCACTACTCTGCTCCATCAAGATTCTTCTAAACATACAGGATTCTCCCTGCTCCAGTTCCAACACATTCTCACCAATAACTCTAACTTCCTAATCCTCATTTGCCACACAATTTCTTGTCATCCCTTGCTTGCACTCAAAAGATCTATGTTTGGTTTCTCCACACTTAAAACATCTTCCCAAGAATTCTCTGCTACTACTGCCACTCCCTTTTCTTTGTGTCCTCTGATCTAGTTCTTTACTCCACTTAGGTTTTGATTCTCCTTCAACATTCTTCTTCTCTATACTGCAACTCATTCATCCTTTTATATCTCTCCTTTCCTCTAGGGTTATTCTATTGTCTTCTTTCCACTTTCTCCTCAACCTTCAAAGCATATTGGTAAGCCTCCTCAACTGTGGTAATCTTCAGCATATGCATCTCATCCTGAATGTTAAATGCACGTCTATTTATGTACCTATCCACCTTCTCCCTATCCATCTCTTTATATCCAGATTTGATCATTACCTTGTATAATTCCTCGGTATACTCTTTCACACTCATGTTTCTCTGCTTCAAGTTCTACAACTTCCTGAACAACTCCAACTCATAGTCTCCCAGAATGAATTTATTCTTCAATATCACTACCATCTGCCTCCACCGGGTGATCTTTATTTCACCATTCTCCACTCTATCCCTCTACAATTATTTCCACCATAAAGTAACACACCCTTTCAACTTAGTTTGTGCCAATTGGACTCTCTGCGGGTCCTTAATATCCTCAAACTCAAAGTAGTCCTCCAGCTCTCCAATCCAATCAATCAAATCTTTCGGATTCAATGTCCCAAAAAATTTTGACACCTCCACTTTATGAACTTTACTCGCTTGCACCATTGCTCAAAGAAATCTTTCTTCTCTTTCATATTCTGGTCCTTCAGCCTCCTCGATCTCCAACTCTTCACCAGCCTCTTCATACTCATCCTCAAATTTTGTATTCCTTTGCAAACCAACCAATGCATTTTGGATCTCATTCCTCATCTCATTTCGAAAATCCTCAATCATCTTCTCTACCCTCTAGGGGTTCATCCTTCTCGGCAGCATCTCCACCTTGCTCTGGTGCAACTGCCTCAACTCGGGGATTTGATTACTAGGTTTTGATTGCCTCTCCGTCGGCAATCTATCGAACACACTCGCAACCTGCCTCAACTCGACAATCTGTTCACCCAAAGGAATAACTCAAGGTTCGCAACCATGGTCCAGTGAATCCTCAAAGAGAACATACCAGATCATGCAGCAAGAGTAACACAACTTAAGCAACAACAAAACATATAGAACATGCAAAATTAGATATCTTCATCATCATATATTCATCATAGAACATCTGGTAATCATTTGGTTACATGCAGGCTAACATGCCTAGTTACAGACTACATACCAGATTACAATCCATCCGGACCTCCAAGAGGTATCCAATTTACAAACTATGAATCTAGATCCTCATATTCTTCGAACTGCCTCCTAAGGGTCACATACAACAATATATATACCATCTAGAACACATTCAAGTCAGCCACAAAAGATTACATTTACCAAGAAAGGAAAATGAAATGTGTAAAATAGGTCAGCCCAAAATGCAAAGATCTCCTCTGCAAAGAATGAAAATGAAGTGCGGACCACAAAGGAAGGTCGACCAAGGACTCAGAAACATTAAGCAAGGTGCCAAATAGATCTGCAAGCCAAGAAATCGCTCTGCATGAGAAGAAATCACCAACTAGTCATTAAGCTCAAAAACTACTCTGGGAACCAATAACAGCCAATCCGGAAGCAGTAACTCACCAGAAAAGAATCCAAATGAACTGAAAATCTGGAATGACGATCAAGAATAGGCTCGGGAACTAAAAATCTGATCTGCAATGAAAAAGAACCAACTACCTGAACACACTGAAAGAACATAGAAACTGCACCACTGAACTGAACAAGAACAAGACGAAAAGGAAATATTTTTGGTTGATGCAAGATTGCTCATAGATCGGGGATGCTCCTGCATCAACTTTCCACTCCTATGTTTGAGAAGAAATGAATAACTTTGAAGAAACTCAACCCACCTCATATTTTTTTTATTTATCTTACCTTGGCTATCAATGTATTATAAAACATAATGATCAGTGTAGAGAACAAATTCCTTGGGCAATAGGTAATGTCTCCATTTCTTGAGTGCTTGCACAATCACATAGAACTCTTGATCATACATTGAATGCTTCCTCTTGTCCTCATTTATATTTTCATTGAAATAAGTTATAGGTTTTCCCTCTTGACTTAGAACTCCTCATATGGCTATCTCGCCGACATCACAATCAACTTGGAACACCTTATTGAAATCTGGTAAAGCTAGTATGGGTTGTTTGGTCACGTTCTCCTTCAAAATATTAAAGCTTCACTCTATCACAATTGTCCACTTCAACTATCTTCTTTTTCCCTTTATGGTATCAATAATTGGAGCACATATGCTACTAATTTTTTTGATAAAATTCCTATAGAAGCTTGCCAAACCATGAAACCTCCTTTCTTCAAACATTCTTCCAGATGTTGGTCAATCTAGTATTGCTTGAACTTTTTTAGGGTTCATCCATAGACCTTCCTTGGAAATTACAAAACCCAAATACCCTAACTCTTCCTTCATATAGCTACATTTTTTGAAGTTAAACAACTATTTCTTTCTCTCAACCTTTGTAAAATAACCCTTACATGTTTCAAATTCTCTTCCTTGTCTCTAATAAAAACCAAGATATCATCCAAATAGACAATTAAAAACTTACCAAAAAATGATTTTAGCGCTTCATATTGCCACAGTCTTCCCAAAACGATGTGACAAGCATCCATGGGCATAACATCACACAAAATTTTATTTATGTAATTTCCAATCTGAAAATTCACTAAACATTGTTCACCTACCAAAATTTGATGTCCCCTTTGCAACCAAGAGACCCGATATGGATTTGGGTGTTTTATCTTTTCCAATTTCAGCTTCTCCACCATCTCTTGAGATACTAAATTATTTGTGCTATCATTGTCCACTATTATGGTGCAACAGTTTCCTTCTGACTTACAAGTAGTCTTGAATAGACTCCTTCTTTGTGGAAGCTCTCGCTCCTCCTTTTCTAGTTTTAACAACACTCTTAAATTTCAACATAAGAATCTCCCCATCTTCTGGATCTACTGGCTCCTTCTCATTTTCAGGTTCTATGGTGAATGATTTTCTATAAGTTGTATTTCCATCCTCTTGTATTTGAGGGAACTCAAAGGGCCTATGACCCATCTCCCCATAGTTAAATCAAACCCTTGAAAATCCCCTTCCTCTTCCCCTTGTGTTGGAATTATAATTTGTTTGTGACCAGCTTGTCTCCTCTTCTTTTGATGGTTGTCCTCTTCCACTTGTGGCTTGTCCTCTACCTCGAGAGGGTTTTCCTTTTCCTCTAAAGTTTCTTTATTGACTTCTTGCCAACTTTTCTTCAGCTTTTAGTACATATCGGTAGGCTTCTTCTATTGTTCTTATCATGACCATGCTAAGTTCATCTTGGATTGTGATTTGTAATCCAATCACATACCTTTCTACTTTCCCTTCATCATCTTCAACATGTCCAGCATGAATATATAGAATCTTCAGTGTATTCCATAACATCAAATCTTTTTGCTTCAAGTTGTGTAATTTTTTTAATAAATTGATGTGATAGTCTATAGGTAAGAATTTTGTCTTCAGCTTAGTGACCATCTTGACCCATGATTTACTCTTTTCTTTTCCTTCTCTTTGTCTATCAATATGCAACTTTTCCCACCATAGGGATGCATGTCCCTTCATTCTAGTGCAAATATATTTCACCTTCCTTTTGTCTTTAATGGACGCCCAATCACAATATTTATCCATCTATGTAACCCAATCAATGAGCTCCTTCCAGTTCAAACTTCCATTGTAGATTGGTGGATCCATCCTTGGATTACTTCCTAGATTTGACAAAACTTGTAGGAACCTTTCCTCTTTTGCATTCTCTCCTCCTACATCTGCAACTTCTAGTGTTTCCTAGTCATCTTCACTATCATCCTCAACAAGAACTCCTCTTTGTTGGGATATCTCTAAGGCTTCAATCCTTGCAACGATTCCTCTCAACATCTCAATAATGGCTAGATTTTCTTCTTCCCATGGAGGCCTTCCTCTACCTTGTCCTCTACGTGTCATCTCCTCTTCAAACCTCTGGCACTAATCTGACTCTGATACCAAATGATGCATATTAACAATTGAGAATCCTAAGAAACTATCAATTGATGTAACTTCTACAACTTAACCACAAATTAAAATCATAATTTCTAATTTCCAAATTAAATATGAAGCACAAATACCATTTCCAAAATCAACACAATACACAATATGAACAAAGAAATCAGATTTCATTTTGCAAATCTACAATAACTTCTTGACTAGCTACAGGTGACATGTCAAGATTTACAACAAGCAAAACCAACTAATCAACCTTTGTAAACCTATAGAAAAGATAACAAAAAAAGATACAATCTGCAACAAAATAAACTCCTCTGCGCTAAAATCTTCCTTCTTCAATGCCCAGGTAAACCCTCTTTTTTTCTCTGTAATTTTCTCCCCTCTTTTTCTAGTTTTTCTGGTCTTCCTTCCTTTTTCTCCAGATAGGCATCCCATTTTCTCTTCCAACCTGCAAATATTAATGACAAAATCCTCTCCTCCCAAGTGTGGGATTCCTCCACTCATGTCAATTTTCTTTTTATTTATGAGTTGGGATTCAAAAATTTACTAAAAATTGCCTCGTTCAGCCCCATTCTCCAACTTCCACTTTCAGGCGTCTGAATTCCTCTCTGATTCAAATTATATCCATATCATAAATGCCTGAAGGAGTTACAGATGTCCCAAAAATAGCCTTCCCAAACCTAGGCGTGAGATTTTTACCTCTCCACCATTTAGATTTTAATAACTTTAAACAAGTTAAAAATTACATGATAAAAATAACTTATGGTTCATCTTTTCAAAAAGATAAATATTTAATTTTTCTCACAAGGTTTGGAGTTGTTTGGAGGAGCCCAAAACCAATGCATGTAGACACAAAAAGGCAAAAAAATAAATAAATAAAATTAAGAATATACACAAGCAACCTATTTTTTGGTTATGAGAATTGACTATGTACTCGGATGCTCCTGCATCATTTTCCGACATTTTTTTCTATTGTGACAATAACATATTCTTATTGGTCTAGTTGTCTCTTTGATGGTGAGAACCATACATCCATGGTTACTGTACCTGAATCTTCTATGGTACCTCATTTTTCAAATTAGCATTTGTCATATTTTGACATTGGCTTAGAAATCCTCGACAAACATCTTTAAATTAGGCATCATACATCTCAAGTTTTCTTTCCTCGTATTACTTTCACAAATGGGAAGACAACTTGCACACTTCTATTATTCTATTTCTTCTTAAGGAGAGGAATTGTGTTTGCCACTTAGATCATTTTCAAGCATCTACCCATCATTGCAAGAGATTCTTCATTGAGGAGAGGGCTATATGGTCTTTTTCCTTCTTCTCTCTTATGAGAAGTATTTTTTCCTCACATGAGGTTTTGTACTTCTCATACTCTAGAGAAGATATTTTATTTTCCTCGAAGGTTTTCTCTTCTTCTTTTTTGAGTGCATTGTACTTGTACCTTATTAAGATTGATGAACTAGGATCCACTTCTCTTCCTCACTTAACTTGTACTTAATGGGGGATGTTAGTGTATATTAATCACAAATTATTTGGCTAGTTAGTTAGGGTGGTAGGTAGGATAGTTATCCTTTATATACACCTATAGTCCTAATGTAATATCTCATTCAATACATTCTTCATTTTTATTACAATCTTGCTTCATTTTTTGTTTCTATTATGTCCAGTATTATTGGCTAATTTCTACATTTTTTTTGGCTATTATATATTGAGGATGTAGTTACAAAAAATCTCTTCACCTAAATTGGCAAGTCTAATTTATTCCCCAATGACAATTATTTTGAAGATACGACATTGGACTTAATTTATCTATATTTCTTGACCATTCTTCAATCAAGTACAAGCTATGTCATGTGTGACCCCATATAAAAATGGATCCACATTAAGGTGATTTTGGAATCTATTCATGTTGTGAGTTATTACCTACCACTGTGTGCTTTAAATTTAATAATATATTTTTGTATTTTTCCATAAACATGTTTGACTCATTAATTAGTACATTTTGATTTAGTTAAATTATTTATGAGATTTAAAAAAAAAAAGCAAAATATCACTATGTTAAAAGTGTTGTGCTCTGTGAAGTGTACCTGTATCTGCAACCACAATGCACTCAATATATCATTACAAGCGTGGTTAGAAGATTTAAATCAAAGAAATGTAAACCCATAGCTAATCGACTTATTGCCTCCTAGTAAATGCGAGTATGAAAATGCTCCCAGATCTGATTATGCATAATCCAGTGACTTGACTACACTTAGATGGAGGATTTGATGGATGAAAATGCATGATCTAGCAAGAATAACATGATTTAAGCTACATGATAAGCAAATTAAACTAAGATTTAAGCTAAAATTGAGCATGACAACATTGCTAAGAAATGATAAACTAGAAGCTAGATGCCTATAGTAACAATGCTTGAATGCAAATGAGATGGGATCCATATTGCTCAAAATGAGGTCTATTTATAGGATTTTCCAAGGCTAGGGGTGAGTTGGCATGAATCAACGATTGAGATTGATCTGAAGATATCAATGGTTAAATTGGAGGAGGATGGCAAAGGGAGTTGGATTAAAGGGAACACTTAGTGACAAGTGTCACAAAGGTTCTAGAAGATGTTGGATGAAAGGGGACATGGTGGTAGGTAGAATGGGTTAGGTTTAGGAGTGGTAGAGGTTAGGAGAATTTGAATTTAGAAATTCAAATAATAGGAAAATGGATAATTAATCTCAACAACTCATAAATTTGATTTGTTTTAATTAATTATGGGATTTAGAAGAATGATTTTGGTTGGAGGGAATTAATTAATTTGAATTAATTAATTAAAGGGGATAAATGAACATATTTAATAAATCCTTAGATTTATTAATAAGTAGATGAAAGGGGAAATTTAATCAAATTGCTTAGTGAATTCAATTAAATTGGGGAGGGAGATTAATTAAATGATTGCTTATTTAATTAATTATCTTAAGACCATTTTTAGGTGTATACAAAAAATTTAAAAAAGTTATATTTTAATTGGGTGCAATTCATATTTTAATTAAAATATTTTTTTGGAATATAAATGGATTGAATTAATAAATAATTAATTCTATTTTAAAATCGCAAAGAAAATGATTTGAGCATTTTGAATTATTAAGAAATATTTGTTTGGATAAAAAATGAAGTTAAAATTAAAAAAGAAAATAAGAAATTGAAAAAGGGCATAAAAGAAAAGAAATGGGATTTTTGTTTCAATTCTTACATTTTGGGGGAAAATGGTTCTAAAATCCTTTCTCTATAAAACTGGAAAAATGTGAACTGGGAATGGGTCTTGGATTGGATGAACTTAGGGATTCCATGGGAATGGAAGGAATTAAAGACTTTGCTGGTAGGGAGTGTTTTACTTCATCAAATTGGTAAGTGTCGATAAATTTTAATGGTGTCCATCCTTAAGGTGGTATAGGACTTCCTTTAATTTGAGAAAAAAGAATAGTTTTTAATTTATTTTAAAATTTTGAAAATGTTTATTTTGTATTCTTTTTATGGCTTCAAAATGCTTGTGAATATCATTTTGAACAGTTGATTTTCATGATAGGATCAAAAGGGCATGTCTTTTTTTAATTAGAAATAAGAAATTTATGAAAATTGAACTCTCATTAGTGGAGTCTCGAAAAAGTTTTTTTATTTTTGAAATGAAAATAAATGTGAAATTTTGAATTATAAAATTGAAATCAAATGAATTTTAATGAGGAATTTTTTTCGCTTAATGACTTTTCATTGTATTAAAATCATTTTCATTATTTTATGCATATTTGCTAGTGAAGCTTTCATCAATGGATTTTTGAAGAATTCTATGGCTTTTGGTGATAAAATTATAAACCTAAATGTTTAAAGTGAAATTAAATGACTCAATATAACTGGCCAAGGGCATGTCACACCTAGTTGAGTGATGGATGCAACTTGAGGACTCACTTTCCCTTTTGATGAGCATATGGACTCATCCAGAACTCATATATACATGCTTTGAAATGGCATTCATTGCCTCTCACTAGTTCCCTCTTTTTTGTATGTGTTGGTTGTTGTATTTAGCTTTTGTCTACCCTTAGCTATAGTGTATTATTGGTTGAGTGCTTATTGTATATTTAACATACTCATCTTGTATGCACCATGTTTTAATCTTTTTTTTTTTTGTAATTGTATTTTTGGCCCTTGCAATGATCTCTTAGCATGGTGGGAGTGGATTTTCAGATTTTGTTTGGCAAGTTAAGGACACACAATATACTAAAAGGGGGTTTGAATTTGTTTATACAAAAACTCAACTTCTATTCCAACTTATCAATAGAAGATTCAAATTTTGGATAATGCATTAATGTTAAAACAACAAATCAAATGATAAGAACAAACATACAACCACATAAGAGAGCACCAAATATTCACAAAAACCCAAAAAGGAAAAAACAACTATGAGAATAACTACTTGGATCTATTGTCCAAATCCAACCTCACAAATAATAGATCAATTACAATATGAAGTAGGCTCCAACCTACCAGAGAGACCAATCCTCAAATATATTTGTAGGCACCAACTACAAGAGACACCAATCTCCTAATCTAATATCTAAGAACCAAAGCAATATGGGAGACACCAATCTCACCAATATACAAAAGATATGAATTGCGGGCCTTCAAGGCCGAATGCTCAACTTCTCTCTTATTTGAGCAACACTAGAACTACATCACAAAGTGCATATGATCTTCTAATGAAACCACACAATTATTGGGATGCTAATCACATTGCATCACCTACATACTCACACACCAACATCTCCTTGTAGATCTTATAATAAACGAGGCACCCTAGGAATAAACCTAGATCAACTATGTATATGTATATGTATATGTATATGTATATGTATATGTATATGTGTATCTGTATATGTATATGTATATGTATATGTATATGTATATGTGTATCTGTATGTATATGTATGTGTATATGTATGTGTATGTACATGTATATATATGTACATGTGTACATATGTATATGTATATGTATATGTATATGTATATGTATATGTATATGTATATGTATATGTATATGTATATGTGTGTGTGTGTGTCTAGACACCTGAAATTAATTAAATTGCTATTTAATTAATTTAAGCCTGTCATCATAATTAACCAATTTATTTGTGTTAATTCCCTTCTTCTTAAGGTTAATTAAATAAAATTTAATCAATCTTGTCACTATAGTCCAATAATTAATTTATCAAATAAATTAATTATTTCCTTGTTCCTCTAAAGTCAACCAAACCATTAAGTCTTCTAAATTCCTCTTAGTTAATTAATTATAATTAATCAACTTAAGTCATTTGATTCCTACAAATCACTTTTCCTAATCCCCACTCAGCATAATTAAATCTTCCTTAATCATATTTATCATTATTCTCCAATTTTATATTCCTCCACTCATGTCACATCACCTTTGATCATTTCAAGGAAATTCAAATTCCTTGAATCTCCCCATGTGCATCCTCTTCCCAAGGAATTTTTAATTCCTTTATCAATTTAGTCTTCTCACACATCCTTTATTTTGGAATTTTTAATTCCTCTCTCCTTTCCCTAAGGAATTTTATATTCCCTTTTATTCTCCCCATGCACCTTGATCCATGTCTTCCATCCCAAATCAATCTCAAACCTTCATACCTAAAATCAATCTTGGCCCTCCATTGGCCTCCTCCAATCTATAAATTGGAGTCTCATTTCATCACAAATGACTACATGGAATCTTTCTCTAATCTTATGTTGCCCCTTTCTTCCTCTATCTTCTTCTATCATATCCTTATCATGTCCTCATGATCCTTCATCAAATCCAAATCTATTCATTTTCATCTAATCCAAATCCAAATTCTATCAAATCATTCAAATCTTGTTCTGTGTGGAGAGCAATCCACATCCCAAAGAAGAGCACATCCAAACAAGTGGAGCACAAGGGCGCCTCTACTTCATCAAGCTCAATCAAAGGGTCAAGAGAGACTGCTCTCTTGCAAGGTATAATCTAGTTAGCTTGTTGTTTTCATTTATCTTTTGTGCTTATTTGGGTTTAACTAACCTGCTAATCTTGCATGAAAGTTTCCCTTGGTTCATTCTGGCATGCCCAATGGGACTCACGTCCCTAATTTAACATTTTTTTTTTGAACTTTTTGTGAGTTTTGTCAAAGGTTACAGATTAGCGCGAGCGATACGGGTTCAACGGGAGCGATATAGGGTTCGACATGAGCACTCGCATTTTAGCGCAACCGCCTGCAATTTGAATTTTTCTTCCTGCTTTCAAAATAGAGTGTAGTTTGGTGCGAGCGCTGCGAGAATAGCGTGTCCACCTGCAACCTTTCTCCATTCACTTCTCTTCTCTAATTTTCACTTTTTCTGCTTTTGGTTTTTCTAATCAATTATTAAAAAACACATAAAAAGGATAAATTCATCTAAAAAAAATAGTTAACTTGTTGTATTCAGTTTTTTTTTTTTGCTAACACCGCTTTAGTGCGAGCGCCTCCAAAAATCTCCTGCTTCTTTTTAAAATATGAATTTTCAAAATTTGTTGTTAACCACTAACGTTTTTTGTCTCTGCGTGAGCGCTCGCATTTTGGCATGACAAACTATAGAACAGCGCGTCCGCTAGTATTACTCCCTGCCTATTGTGTCCGTTTAAAAAAACTTATTTTTGTTTGTTGTCTGTCTATTTTTCCAGTATTTCTTCTTTAGTGCTTGTGCTCGTGGTTTAGCGCTAGCATTTGCAAAATAGCATGAGAGTTGTATCTGCATAATTTTGTGTTACTGACCAAATTTTTGAGTCTTGCAGATTTTATCCGAGCGGTCCAAGGCTTAATTTAAGACTACTAATCTGTTTTCTTTTGCAGGATGTTGTATAGAAGACAATATTCCCACTAGATTAGTTCTTGTGTGCATTTTTCTAGTTAGATAACATTTGGTTTTGCTTAAGGGAATTAACGACTTTCTTTCATGTTTTATTTTCTTCTTATTTGCATGCTTTTTACCTTTAGCGGGCCTGCCCTCCCAATTTGCCTAGCACACTAGCACATGCATTGGTGAGAGGCGAACAACCAAAGTGAGTACGGTTGAACCTGAGCATTCCAACTCACTATAATCAAATCACCTTTTGAGATGAAAATCTCAGAGGGTGGAGCTATCTGAGTTTACTCTCATTAGGGCCCTTGAGGTCTAAATCACACTTGTGTGACTACTATTGTGCTTGGTACTTTTTTGGGCTATAGGCCTCAATCGCACTTGCACAACTACAAAGGATAGTCTTTGAACAAAAACCCTTACTAAGAACTCTAGGAATAGAAGCTACCTAGTTCACCTCCAAAAGGTGGATAATCTTTGTGCAAGGGGGATAGTAACTCCCCAAAGAGACTTGTCATATTGTGCCCCCATTAGCATTTGGAGTCGGCTAATATGGCATTGAGGATCCATTGTGTGAGACTTAGTAAACATATTCTGATTATCTATTGGGTGTGTACCTGAGTCAACAAGCAAAGGTTTTCCTCCTCAACCAACTTCCTAGGATAGCATGTTGTGCTTGAAGTCTCTATTTGTGTCAATGGCTAATGTCTTTTCTATGTCTTCTTGCCAAGAGTAGAATGAGTATAAAACACTACTCCTTCAAATTCCACTTTGTCATTATCAAACTCCTATTTCCCTCATCATCATCCATATCAAATCCCTAATCCATTTTCATCTATCTAAACAATCATCAATCCCCAACCAATATCCCTATTCTATCATTAATCCAATCTAGGGTAACCTTCCCCTTCCTCTTCATACCAACAATCCATTCTTCCACAATCATTTTCATTCCATCCTCAAAGACTTAGCACATAAATCTAATCAAATTTACAAAATCCCAATCGATCCTAATCAACCCAATCAATCAAATTATACAATCAATCAATCAATCAACCTCATCCTAAGGTTGACACTTTGTGAAAGTTTAATTTAGACCTTTATCTTTAATCAATCAATCAATTAGCTTTTGTGCTTGGGAAAGAATCTCTCCCAAGTACCTTTTCTTAATCATTTTGGGTTGATCAAAACCCTAATCCTTTTACCCTCTTTTGATTAGGAGCGTAAGGCTACCCTAAGTAGAAGATGGTTTGATCAATTGCAAAGGTCTAAATTTTACCTATCTTGGTTGTCACCTTGCTTGTGGTCCACATCATCGATTCCCATCAAAGTCCTAATCTAGGGGCTAATGTGTCATCCTATTCCAAATCAATATTGTCCTAATCTAAGGTCCAATCCAATCCACAAAAATTAAATCAAATCCAATTAATCCTCAATCCAATCTGAATTCGCTAAGTCATAATCCTCATCTTCATCTAGCATCATCTCATCAATTTTATCCCCTCATTCTCATCATGGCTTGGTATGAGAAAAATGTTATAGAAGTTCAAGGATTGCCCTATCAACCATGCCCATCCAACTCATGCTAGCCTCAATGTTATCCAACTTCCACCTACTCATGTCTCCCACTCCAACCCACTTACCAATAATCCCCAATCCATCTATTTTATCTTCATCCATTCCATCTCACCATATTATATTCAATCCCAATAATCTATCTTATATTCCTTATCCCTCCTCTACCTTTGACAAGGGAAATCCATCTTAGTCCCCATCTATCTTCATACTATCTCTCGTCCACATACCACTTCGATCCAACATCTATGCCTCCATCTTCTCCCCCAATCCATAATACCAATCCTCCATCTAATACCAAACCTCCACATAATCCTAATCCTCCAAAATCCACATCATCCCCATCCTCCAAGTCCTTAATCCATAATCTTATCCAAGACATGCTAGAAAAGAAGACAAAATCCCCACCTCGAAACAAAGTTTCCAAAACTCCTCAAATCCTCCATCCACCTCCATCACCTCAAAATCAAGATGAACCTCAATCCCCCCAGCTTCATGATAACACCATCTCACCATCTACCCAAGTCGAAGCTTCCATATTCTCCTCCATCGTACAATCCCCACAACTCCAAACATTCCAAGAGCTTATTCCAATGCATGCTAGCATATATTTCTCTTCACCTCAAGATCAAAGCAATCAGCCATCTCATGATACCTCTCCATCTCAGAATCCATGTTTACCCTCCACTCCATCTGATGATCTCATCCCTTCCACTTCCTCTCATGATCATATGGTCCCTACATCCAATCCTTTCCCACCATCGCATGGTCCCCTTCCATCTCAAGATTCAATAGCCTCTCCCACTCCACCAGGTGCTCCCCTCCCAATTCAAGATCAAAGGATTCCTTCCTCTCCATCTCATGATCCTAATCCCACACATTATCCTAATCCTCTGCATGATCCAAATCATCCACAAGATCCCACCATCCCTATCCAATCTATCCATGAATCCCATACCTATCAACTCGTTTCTTCCACCTTCATCCATTCTGCTTTGCTCCAAGAGCTTACAATCCCTTCTACATCTCATCCCCCTCAAAATGGACTTGCATCTTGTTTCTAAAATAATAAGTATCCTATTTGGAAAAGAAACACTCAAGATGTTGGTACATCTCATATTCCTCCTAAATCCAAAAACTCTTCATATAAATCAAAATCCCACCATCCCCCATCATCCACATCCATCTTAGGACCCTATGTTCCAAAGCTAAATCCTCCATTCCTTCCATCCATTTTAGGTCCTTACATCCCTCCATCCACCACTCCATCACCTCAATTAATCCCTAAGAAAGATCAACAAAGGAACACATCGTTGAATCCCTCCCAATACTTTCCCTCCATCATCCCACCATCCATAAAATCTCTAAGTCATCCATCCTCATGCACCCATACCATTTCTATTGGAAGCAATTTGGATGCCAAATCTAAAATTCATAAAGTCAGGAATCCACAAAAATCCAAGGATCAACATGTCCCCTAAAAAATACATGCACAAGAAAATAAAAATATGATCCAAAAGAAGGAAAAATCAAAAAGGCCACAAAGGCCCCAAAATAAAAAATAAAAAACTATGTGGATTCCCAAACTACTCATAGAAGCAATGCATCTCAAAGTAAAATCCAAATTGGCATCCAAACTTGTTAATCCAAAAGATCCCTTCACTCATAAGTCCTCCTATCCCCCATCATCAAAATCCATTTTGGGTCTTTATGTCCCAAAATGCACCATCCCAAGTCCATGATCCCCTTAATCTATTTTGGGTCCTCGTGCCCCAAAATCCATACTTCACCCTCCATATAATTCAGAATCCCCCTTCCACAACTTCATCACCCTTCAAGGTGTGTGACAATATTTATCTTCCACAATTTTTTCAAAACCCCATCCATTATCCAACTTCCATTTTCCATAATACCATCCTTCGCATAAATCCTCATCCCCCTCCGTCCTTCATCCACCTCATCTCCCTAATTATTTCTAACAACATCTATGAGCATACCCCCAATTCAAATAATAACTAACGGATAATATCCATGGAGCTAGATGCTTGAGTCCTCCCTTCCTCCTTCATGCATCCACTTATCCTCATCCTTATCCATCCAAACTATTCCAAAAAAAAATTCAAAAAAAAAACTAAATAGAAAAAATTCATCCAATGGTGAAAACCACGTCTTGTGGCACCTTGGGTAAGTACCATGATGAAAACTTGGTAAACAAGCATCATGTGTAATCCCTCCTTCTCTTGTACTCTACACTTGGGGGCAAGCTTCATACAAACCATCCTACCATTTACATCATCCATATCCCTTATCTTCTATCCACATCCTATATAAGTTCATCATCCTTTCCTATCTTTGATCTTGACTATCCTATCCATATCCTTCATCTCATATCTTGCATCCAATCCAAATGCATCCTCCATTCCTACATTTTATCTTGATCAAGATAGAGGCAAAATAATATGTATGCATTCTTTAGAAAATACAAGCCTTAATTCCTCTACCATTCATATCCATTACACATTATCCTTCCATCTCATACATCTTTATCCACCATCCTTCCATCCTTAATCCCACTACCTCTAGTGTGGGGAATTGCACTCCTTTACAACATAGTCCTTGGGTCTCCATCATCCTACCCTCCATCCTTTATTCCTCCATATCCCATCCATATCCATCCACTCAATTCATCTCTCTCCTATCCAAACAATAGCTCCCTCCATCGATCCATCCTTTTACCAAACCTTGGTTCTCCCTTGTCATTAGTTCCAAACCATTTATCCTATATCCATAAACAACTCTCATCCATTCAATCATATTCCCCATCTCATCCAATCCAATTCAATCATATTCCCTATCCCATCCAATCATATTCAATCATTAATCTACCTCCCATATTATCCAATCCATTTTCCCCATCAAAACTAAGCTTTTCCCATCTATCTAAGCTTATATTGACTTGCACATAATCCAAACACCCATCCATACGATGCTAATCAAATCCAAGTGGAAATCCTTCCATCTACAGACTCTACACAACCAACTTGTCTTTTGTCATCCATCAATCTATCCACGCCCTGTCCATCGGGATGCATCCTTCCCATGTCTGGCAGTTTATCCAAGTCCATCACCTACCCATCAAGATGTATCCTTCCCATGTCTGGCATTCCATCCAAATCCATGTCCTACTCTTGGAAAAAGATATTAGTTGGTCATGTGCATGTTGTTTGCACAATTGATATTTTCACTCTAATTTTTATCTTGTGTCCCAGGACTGCCTTGATCATCCTATATCTTGGTATGTCTTGGCTAATGTATAATGGGGCATAGTTTTTATGATATGATGTGTTTGACTTTTTGCCTTGTATGTACTGGCAACCCTGTATTTGTGTTTATCAACACTTGCATGATTGTGTGCAAGGCATACCTGTTTGTTTGAGAGTCAGTCCATGCCTTGGGTTTTCATGACATCCTGCTTCCTATAATCGATGGTGTAGATCATCCTTAGCAATATCAAAACTAGGTTTTCTCTCCATATCTGCACAACAAGAAATCCTATTCACTTCATTTTGTTCATCCATATCAGAGGATCCATTCATTTATTCCCTCTAACATCATCTTCATTATTTCATTATTTAATCTTCTAATCCATTTCGAGAACACATTCATATTCTTTGAACCCGCATGTCCTCTTGAGGGGGAATACAACTATTTCCTCATCATTTTCCTCATCTCATGACTGATGCATCAAGCTACTAGTCCTTATCCTCATCATCCACTATATTTTACTCTTCTTTGATATAACATCACTTCAAGACTCTATATCAAAGAGGGGCAAAATGTAGACACCTGAAATTAAATAAATTGGTGTTTAATTAATTTAAGCCTGTCATCATAATTAACCAATTTAATTGTGTTAATTCCCTTCTTCTTAAGGTTAATTAATTCAAATTAAATCAATCTTGTCACTATAATCAAATAATTAATTTA